>NC_068982.1:43696866-43698609 GCF_001194135.2 Octopus bimaculoides | reverse complement strand
ACAGACATGCAATACAAATGACTGTATGTATGTATGTATGTATGTATGTATGCATGTATGTATGTCTCTCCACTCACTCTCTCTCTCTCTCTCTCTCTACTCACCTTGTCTTTGCTTTTGCTTTCATGCTGCCCCCACATCACTTTCTACAATGAAATTACCGCTGTTGCTGTAGCTGCTGCTGCTGAAACCGTTGCTATGTCTGCTGCTGCAGTTGTTGCTGTTGCTGCAGCAGACCCGGCGTCTCATTTTTTTTTTTTTTGTCTGTAGGCAATTTCATTTCTGTTACTTTTTTATTTAACCTAGTAACATTTTTCAGTCTTTCTTTCTTTCTTTCTTTCTTTCTTTCTTTCTTTCTCTTTCGTTTCTTTTTATCTATTTATTTGTTACTTACATATCATGGGTTACCTACTGACCCTTTCTACTAAACCCTCAGCTAAATTCTGTATTTAGTTTATTAATAGGTCAGTATGTATGTCGTTTTATAAACCTTTCCTCAACTGATGTGCATACAACCTTTGTACAGCATCAACTGTGGTTGCGTCACTGTAACAACAACAGCGGCATTCCTTGTTAGCTCCGCCGCCATTCTACGAACAATATCACCTTACACAGCAAATGTCTTTCTTTTTCTGTGTATTGTTAATAATCTTTTCAGACTGCGCATCTCTTTTATTCTTTTACTTGTTTCAATCATTTGACTGTAGCCATGCTGGAGCACCACCTTTAGTCGAGCAAATCGACCCCAGGACTTATTCTTTGGAAGCTTAGTACTTATTCTATCGGTCTTTTTTGCCGAACCGCTAAGTTACGGGGACGTAAACACACCAGCATCGGTTGTCAAGTGATGTTGGTGGGGACAAACACAGACACGCAAACATATACACACACATACATATATATACATATATACGACGGGCTTCTTTCAGTTTCCGTCTACCAAATCCACTCACAAGGCTTTGGTCGGCCCGAGGCTATAGTAGAAGACACTTGTTAGATTAATTACAGTTGGTGCAAATATATTTGTTCTGACTTTTATACTGTATACATATCTGTGTATGGTGTATATTTTTAAGGCAGATAATCACTCGAACTCTCAGCTTACGTTTAAGGGTTACTTAATGCCTCGGAAAATGTGTCTCTGAGCAAATTACAATAACTAGACCAAGGCGGGAACTGGCACAATTGTTAGTACGCCGAACGAGTTCTGAGCGGTATTACTTCCGGTTTTATGTTCAGAGCTCAATTATTTTTTCCAATATCGACTTTGTCTTTCATCCTTTCGGGGCCGATAAAATAAGTACCAGTTGAGCATTGGAGATAATGTAATCGATTAGACTTGTGCCTATAGTAGAGAGATAAAATATTGTTATATGTAGAACATATTAAAAGAAAAATCTGGCATTTTGCGAGCGTATATAAATCGGGTGTGTAAAATTTGCAATGTTACAGCATGTATGTTTTAGCAAGCAGTGGCAGCACTGTAAAATTGACGAGTATTTTTCATTTTTCATTTCAGCTTACATGAGCTGGTTGGGTCGAGATAATGCAATGGGAAATCACCTCAGTAAAACCTTTAGTGGGAATCACCTTGTGTAAAACAGTGTTTCAGTGTTGTCTTAGAACGAAGAAGGGTAAGTAAACATCTGCTGATGAGAATGATGATGTTGGTTATTTGACCACACACACACACACACACACACACACACACACACACACACACACACACACACACACACACAC
>NC_068982.1:43695130-43696498 GCF_001194135.2 Octopus bimaculoides | reverse complement strand
ATATATACAAGTATATAAATATGTGTATATAAACATATATACGCAAGGGGAAATAACCGTCAATAAACCACATCTTTTAGTTAATTCCAAAGATAAACTGAATAAATTTTGTGATTGTAAGGTTAAAGAAAAATGCAAATTTAATAATTATTGCAAACGTAAGAATCTGGTTTACCAAGCTATCGTAGAAGCTGAAGGTAAAAATCACTTCTATACTGGATCAGCAGAATGTTTTGTGAAAACTAGAATTGACAATCATGAGGGTTCTTTTAGAAATCGCCTCAAACGCAATGACACAAGCCTTAGCAAATTCATTTGGCGATTAAAGGTTAGCAATATTAGTTTTAAGATTAGATGAAAAATTTTAAGTTTTACAAAATCTTATCGGCTGCCAGATAGAACTTGTTCCCTCTGTGCAAATGTATGTTACAATATTCTATTTTCTAAACACCAATTATTGAATGAGAGGACTGAAAAAGTTTCGGCCTGTTCACATGCACCTAAATATCTATTTTCCAAACATCATTAAAGATTCACTAATTATTATTATTGATAAATAATAAATTAGATATGTTTTCTAAGAATCATTAAATATTTCTTTATTAATATCAAATAGAAGACTAGATATATTGGTCAATATCTGGTTTAGATATGTCCTCTAAGAATCATTAAATAATTCTTTAATATCATTATTAAATAGAAGACTAGATTTATCTATAAATATATGAGTAGGTAAATACATTACTGTATTATAAATATCATGATGCAATGTATTTAATTTTTAGAAATATATACATATAATACCTATATATATACGAAATGGGTGTTTCTACACACACACACACACACATACACACACACACACACACACACACACACACACATATATATATATATATATATAATCATTCCTTTATTATTATTTCAATTGATAGAAATAAAGGATATTTTACCTTAATATACATTTAATATATACATGTAAAATTAATTCATTTTATTTAATTATATCGAGTTGTATTATATATACACATAATGCACACGCATACATACATACATACATACATACATTAGTCTAATAAAGGAGCATAAAAGCCCTCGACAGAAAAAAGGAGGCTCCCACGCGGATAGGAAAGCCTTCTTTTTTCCGTCGAAGGCTTTTATGCTCCTATATTTGATTTTTTTTTCCTCAGCCATTGCGCGGTGATCGCCATAAGCTTTAAGTTTCTATAAAAATACTATTATTATTATTTACAGGACTGTAAATTACGGCGCCGTAATAAAAAGCCATTCGCACCGAAAGCATATATATATATATATATATATATATATATATATGTATATGTATATGTATGCAGGAAAGTTCTATAA
>NC_068982.1:43692268-43694696 GCF_001194135.2 Octopus bimaculoides | reverse complement strand
GTGAGAGAAAGTTGTGGTAGAAGAGTACAGCAGGGTTCACCACTATCCCCTGCCGGAGCCTCGTGGAGCTTTAGGTGTTTTCGCTCAATAAACACTCACAACGCCCGGTCTGGGAATCGAAACCGCGTTCCTATGACCGCGAATCCGCTGCCCTAACCACTGGGCCATTGCGCCTCCACTGACTGAAGGTATATGAAAGAGAAAAAGAGAGGTATTTGGCTGTTACTTCAAGCAATGTTGAGCAGTGATATAGAGTGCTCACTTACAAACTTCAGTAGTAGTAGTAGTAGTAGTAGTAGTAGTAGTAGTAGTAGTAGTAGTTGTAGTAGTAGTAGTAGTAGCAACAGCAGTAGCAATAGCATTAAAAGAAGGAGAAAGAGGAGGAAGCGGAAAGAATGGGCGGAAAAAAAGGGTAACTACTACTACTACTACTACTACTACTACTACTACTACTACTACTACTACTACTACTATTACTACTACTACTGCTGCAGACAAAAGTAAGTTGCAGCGGTAACAACAATAAGAGCAACAAGCTGGCAAAATGAAATTCATGGAAAATTCCAACAAGCTGAAAATTATCAAAATAACAGTTTGACATTTTCCGTAGCAACTGGTAAAAAATGTTAATTGTGTCAGGAGAACAGTAACAATAAGTGACTGTTACATTCAAACATACATACATACACACATACATACATACGTCTTTTGTCTCTTATCTTTTACTTGTTTCAATCATTAGATTGCAGTCATGCTGGGGCACCAACTTGAAGAATTTTTGGTCAAATAAACCGTCTCCAGTATTCATTGTTCTTTTTAAAAGCCTGGTACTTATATCGTTCCATTTTGCTGAACCGCTAGATTACGGGGACGTAAACAGACCAACACTGGTTTTTAAGCGGTGAGTGGTGGACAAACACAGACACACAAACTTCTTTCAGTTTTCGTCAGTGCTCAACTGGTACTTATTTAATCGACCCCGAAAAGATGAAAATCAAAGTCGACCTCAGCAGAATTTGAACTTAGAACGTAAAGACGAACGAAATGTCGCTAAGCATTTTGCCCGGCGCGCTGACGATTTTGCCAGCTCGCCGCCTTTGGAGTTACATATATTATTACACAAACCAGTTTGATTCGACCCCACGTAACTTAAACTTTCGTAGGGTCGTACTTTGGCCTAAGAGTCGTGACCAAATATGATTGCGGCCCCTAACTTAACTAGATAAGGACTCGGTGGACCAGAACCGGGCCGTGAATCATTTGGTACCGGGTGGCACAGAAAGAACAGATTAAAAAAAAATATATCTATTGACTGTCACAGACTGCAGTGTGGTTTTACATTATTTATGTATTATATAATAATTATGTTTTATATATGTAAATAATATAATTATGTGGTATGGCTTCAACAAATAGAATAGCACTCGATCAGCTAAGAGGCACATGTTGAAATAAAAACCACCACAAGTCTTGTTAAATACAGCTTCCCAGGGTTTTCTAGTCGAAACATTCACTTATTTTGATATTTTTCAAGCTGATAACAAGACCGTTTGTCGGTTGCTGTTTGAAGCAGATGACGTTTTAATATATTAACATAAAATTAATATATTCATAAAATCAATATGTAAGCGTAGGAGATTCGGTTCCCAACCATATGGTTCCGGGTTCAGTCTCACTGTGTGACATCTTGGGCAAGTGTCTTCTACTACAGCCTCGAGCCGACCAAAGTCTTCTCAGTGGATTATATACCGTCGTATACACACACACACACACGTACGTACGTATGCACATACATACATACATACATACATACATACATAAATACGTATACGTGTATGTGTACGTGTGTGTGTTTTTGGTGTCAGTGTGTTACCTACCACGGCTTGAAAACCGGTGTTGGTGTGTTTATGTCCTCGTAACTTCGTAGTTCGGAAAAAAGTGACCGGTAAAAGAAGTACCAGGCTTTAAAAGAAAATAAGTATTGGAGTCAAGTAGTTCAACAAAAATTTCCCAAGGCTGTGCCCCAGCATGGCCGCAGTCTAATGATTGAAGCAAGTAAAAGATAAAAGATATTCGTTTATTCTTTTACTTGTTTCAGTCATGTGACTGCGGCCATGCTGGAGCACCACCTTTAGTCGAACAAATCGACCCTAGAACTTATTCTTTGTAAGCCTAGTACTTATCCTATCGGTGTCTTTTGCTGAACCGCTAAGTTACGGGGACCTAAACACACCAACATCGGTTATCAAGCGATGGTGTGGGGGACAAACACAAACAAACACACACACGCATATATATACACACACACACACACACATATATATATATATATATATATATAAAAATGAGAATGTGTGTCTGTCTGTCTGTCTGTCTGTCTGTCTGTGTGAATCCCTAAAACTCGAGAACTACGCAACCAATTTCATTC
>NC_068982.1:43689779-43690953 GCF_001194135.2 Octopus bimaculoides | reverse complement strand
AAGGGAAAACAAGGAACATAGTTTACAATGAGGTGTTATAATCACAACAGCAAGAAAGTATGTACATGATCACCTTCTTTTACGAAACTTCATTGACTTTCATATATTTATATTGATATACATATATATACGTATGTTTGGGTGCGTGTGTGTATATACATCTCTATATATAAAGATGATGCGTAGTCTAGACGGCGTTTTTAGATATCATTATTCTCTTTAACCCGGGCAACGCCGGGTATTTCTGCTAGTATATATATATATATATATATACCATGGGCTTCTTTCAGTTTCCGTCTACCAAATTCACTCACAAGGCTTTGGTTGGTCCAAGTCTGTACAAGTAGGATTGAACTTGGAACCATGTGGTTTGTAAGCAAGCTACGTACCACAATAAAACTGCATATTAATGATTTTATTGTACTTTGTTATGAGCGTGATCCTTTGGTTCCTGGAATAAACATAGTAGGGGACCGCTGCTCTGTTCCCTCGTATCACATCTTGACATCTTTAGAAAGTAAGGTTGTGGGGCTCGACACACTTGATAATGTAGATAATGTAGACCTAGATATTCTCTTATCTTTTATGCGTCATTCAACATCGGCTATGCTGAAGCACTACCACGAAGGTTTTTAGTTGAAAAACTTGACCCCAGTGATTATATCCTGGTACTTATCAATGTTTTTTTGCCAAACCGCTAAGTTACAAAGGCGTAAACAAACCAATACCGGCCATCAAGCGTTGGTGTGTGGTAGGGATAAACAGGGACACAAAAACATGCGCACATATTTACGACGGGGCTTCCACATAGTTTCCATCTATCAAGTTCACTCAAAAGGTATTATTCGACCGAGGATACAGTGGAAAAAACTTGCAAAAGGTGCCGCAAAGTGGCACTGAATGCGATTGGACGTTGCAAAGCGAGCTCAATCACACTTGCTTGCTTCCTAACCTCATGTTTCCTGGTTCAGTCCCACTGCGTGGCACGTTGGACGAGTTTTTTCTACTATAGCCTCGGGCCGATGAAAGCCTTGTGAATGGATTTGGTCGACGGAAACTGAAAGAAGCCTGTCTTATATGTATGTATGTATGTTTGTATATATATGTATGTATGTACGTATCTATCTATCTATCTATCTATCTATCTATCTATCTATCTATCTATCTATCCATA
>NC_068982.1:43684784-43688069 GCF_001194135.2 Octopus bimaculoides | reverse complement strand
CTGTACGCGCGCACACACACACACACACACACACACACACACACATGTATATATTGAATTTTATGGTTTCCATCTTAAAGTAACTGGAACATCTTTGCCTTTGAACTTCTCAGAAAATATAACACTAGTTCCACTAATGCTTTCGTAATTGACACACATTACTTTGAACGTTATATCCATTCGCATGACATATTTTTGCTAGCATTAGTGAGCTTTCTCAATCCCGTTTATTTTTCTTCCTGGGGAAATACGAGAAGTTATCATTTCGTTATTTACCAGTAATTTAAAAAGATTTTATTACAGAAAAATGTTATTAAACTGTATTGCATTACTTTAGTGTTGAGACTAAAAAACAATTTTTTATGGGGTGGGGGAAGTATCAATATATCTTGAAAGATGTACTTTGACCAAAATATGTGGCATATCGAATTCCATTTGAGTAGTTCAAGAATTTGGCAAGGTGTACTTCAGTTGTAGACTCGGAAGCAGTTGAGAAACATAATACAAAACAACGTGTTTGATGTAATTTTCAACAGACCCGAATGCTGATATGTTAACAGTTTTATTAACTTTTGCGTAGTTAATAGTTTTCTTCTCTATTTAATTGATCCCGTAATAGAGAAAAGAGCAAAGATGACTTCGTTTGGATTTGAGCTTAGAATATGAAAATGGCTGTAACTAAATACCGCAAGACATTCAATCCAACGACCTGGCGCATTCGCTCACTCCATTTATTTTCCTCATAGTAAATAAATAATTCCTTCTAATTTTGGTACAACAATAGCAGTTTTGAAGGGAACTGAGACAAGTTGATTTCATCGACTCCGAAAGGATGAAAGTCAGAGTTGAACTCGATGGAATCTGAACTCAGAGCGTAAAGAGCCTGAAGAAATAGCACTTAGCATTTCGTTTGTCTCGCTAAGGGTCGCACTAAATAATTCTTTCCACTATAGCCGCAAGGCCTGAAATTTTAGGGGAGGAGCTTGTCGATTACATCGACCCAAGTACTTGATAGCTAATCTATTTTTTCGACCCCAGAAAGATGAAAAAGTTGACCCCGGTGAAATTTGAACTCTAAACGTAAAGGGCCGGAATAAATGGCGCTAAGCATTTTGTTTCACTTGCTAAAGCGTCGTAGTGAATAATTCTTCTGTAGTCACAATATCTAGAACTTTTGTGGTGGGGTGAGCTTGACGATTACATCGACCCGAGTACTTGGTTAGTGCAACATTTTATCGATCCCGGAAGGATGAAAGGCAATGTCGACCTAAGGGGAACTTGAACTCAGAATGTAAAGAGCCGGAGAAAATGGCGTTAAGTATTTTGTCAGACTCAGTAACGCGTCTTGCTAAATAAGGATTTCTGATCAAGTCTCATAAGTATATTCGTTATAGATACTTAAATTACATACGCCTACGCTCTTGCATATTCAATCACGCATAACCCAATCAACCAACCAACCAACCAGCCAACTAACCGACCAACCAACCAACCAACTAACCGACCAGCCAACCAACCAACTAACCGACCAACCAACTAAACAGCAACAAAAATGATGTTATATACACCACACACAGCGCTCTCGTGTATCGGTCTTTATTTTATCACCTTTGAAGAAATTGAAGTATTTAAGCAGGATTAGAGCTATGAATATAGAAAAGGACAACACTATATGCTATTGAGTATTTTAGTGTGGCGTTCCACCATTTCGACCAGCAAGCATTCTGCCCTCGTTTACGTTCTCATTATGCATGGGTTTCCTTTGACGACGCTGATACGAGGTACTTTTAAGTGTCATTTTTTATAAAGTGTTCACATAACGCTCTTTATTAAAGTAAAGAGAAGAGGAAAACATATAAAAAATTAAAAAAACCAAACGCAGTTTCACTCGCTTTTGCTGGCTAGACATAATAAATCTATTAAAACGTTTATAAATATGAAACGTTGAATGGAACAAAAGAAAGACAGGTTGATCATGCATTTGGACTCTAGTTCATTGTTGCCCTACAAAAGATTGCTGTCTGCGTATGAGTATTCTACAACCATTCATCTAAAAACCTCGACTCCCCTGCGTCCCCAATCCAGAAGTAAACAGCTAAATGTGGGAATGATCTTGAACGCCTTTTCATCGGAGTCCCTTTTTTTAACGTTTTATTATTCTTTTTTTTCATATATTCGGTTATAAAAAAAAGTGTGGGGAAAAGTTAGACAGCAGTGTTGTGTGAGTGAACCTAGGTCAGCTTCTCTATATATATGTGAGTGTGTGCACGCATGCGTATGTTCAGGTAAGCCATGTGCTTGTGAGTTTTGTGTAGGTGGTGTATAATCTAATGCATTTACTGGGTGTGCTTATCTGAGTGATTAAACGCTTGTGAATATGCATGGTTATATAAATGTGCGTGCATGCTTGCGCACGCTTGTGTGTGTGTGTGTGTGTGTGTGTTGTAGTGATTTTTGGTTATGGCAAAAAAAAAAAAAAGATGTGAATGGTGGTGGGGGAGAGGAAAGACGCGGAGAACAGAAAGATAAAGAGGGAAGGAGAAGTGAACGAAAAACAGTCGCAGGCTTTTAAAAAAAGCAGGTGTTGCGCGATGAATGAAGATTTTTGAGAGGGAGTTTGTAAGTAAAGGTTTTAGTAGGTCTATGTTGATAGTAGAAATGGTGGTAGTGGTGACGGTGGTGGTTGCGGTGTTCTTGGTAGTGGTAATAAGAGTTGATGTGGAGGTGGACGGGATGTAAGGCGTTATGTTTGGATGTAGGGATTCGTGTAGTTGGTCTGACATCGGTGGTGGTGGCGGTGGTGGTGTTGTTGTTGTTGTTGTTGTTGTTGGTGGTGGTGGTGGTGGTGTTGTTGGTGGTGGTGTTGGTGGTGGTGGTGGTGGTTATTTGTAGTGATTGTTAATGGGATGTAGAAATAGTATTGGTACGACAATTGGCTGACGTGATGGAGGCGATATGGGTGGTAGTGAAGGTACGCATAGCAGTGGTGGTGATGATGGTGATGATGACGATGAGGAGGATGATGATGCTGGTGGTGATGGTGGAGGTGTGCTATGGTGTTGTTGGTGGGCGGTAGCGTATGATACAGTTTTGTATTGTGGGATTCATTCAGAATGTAGCATATAATTTTCCGATTTCTCACACATTAACACATAATGCATATCTATCCTTGTGTCGTTTTGCTTATGTTTTTTTTTTGTGTGTCATTTTTGTCTGTGTGTCTGTCTGTCCATCCGTCCGTCTGTCTGTCTCTTTCTCTCTCTCTCTCTCTCTCTCTCTCTCTCT
>NC_068982.1:43681767-43684307 GCF_001194135.2 Octopus bimaculoides | reverse complement strand
TATATATATATATATATGTATGTATGTGTGTCTGTGTTTGTCACCCACACCATCGCTTGACAACCGATGCTGGTGTGTTTACGTCCCCGTAACTTAGCGGTTCGACAAAAAGAGACCGATAGAACAAGTACTAGGCTTACAAAGAATAAGTCCTGGGGTCGATTTGCTCCACTAAAGGCGGTGCTCCAGCATGGCCGCAGTCAAATGACTGAAACAAGTAAAAGAGTAAAAAAGTAACTATACATATATACAGATGCAACACACTCACACACTCTCATTGACCCACCCACACACATATCCATATGCGCGCGCGTGCGTATGTGTGTGTGTGTGTGTGTGTGTGTGTGTGTGTGTGTGTGTGGATATACTTATATTTATGCATGCAATGCATGTATATTATATATGATATCTAAGGTCCAGTCTGGAATCCGACAGTGATGATAGCCCAGAATGTGTTTGTTTTCCACCACTGCTTGACAACCGCTGTTGGTGTGTTTATGCTTCTATAACTTAACGGTTCGGCAAAAGAGACCAACAGAATAAGTACCAGTCTTTACAAAAACTAATAAGTATAGGGGTCGATAAGTTCGACTAAAATTCTTCAAAGCGGTGCCCCATAATTGCTGCAGTCGAATGACTGAAACAAGAAAACGATAAAAGATAAACTGCGGTAATTTATAATGCACTAGAGAATAGTTTTCCGGCAAATTTGAGATCTAAGGTAAATCTTATTCAAGTGCATTTTAAAGCAAACACAGAACAAAGAAAACAAACACTTAAATATGATTTTCACAAAGAAAAAAAAACACTTAAATATGATTTTCACAGATCAAATTTGTCCCAAACATATTTGGACAAATCTAAATATTTGTTTACACACAACACCGCTCATGTGCCTACGACTATATTTCGTTCTAGTCCAGTGCTCCGCAACCGCTATACCGTAGCACAATGGTGTGCCACGAGACGAAGCTAGGTGTACCGTAGTGTAAGCTGAATTTAATTTATTTGTCTGTACTTTTAGTTAGATTTTTAGTTCAGAAGTGCCGCCATATTGGTATGAATATGAATTCATTGTCAGGATATAGAAGCTGGAGGTTTCGAAGCTGTTGTCCATAGATATCCTCTTTTTCTTTGATTTTCAAAGAGATATTTATATCTACAGGGCAGCTGACCTCTATGATGGTACATATCTTTGCCCCTCAGTCCCAAACAACAATATCCGGCCTGTTATGTTTACATTTGACAGAAGTTTTGATGGGAATATTCCACCAGTATTCCTGGAGCTGAAACCGGAACCATGTGGCTGGAAAACTAGCTTCTTATCACACAGCCTCGCCTGCGCCTATTTTTTGTCACTATTTTGTTCATTAAGTGAGAAGTATCCAACCACTGAGCTGCAGAGCAGTATCGGGCCGCACAGAAACAATAACTTTTTGAATTTTATTTCTGTTTCCTTTCACTATTGCAGTCTACGGAGTGCTTTTTTGCATTATATATTGTATATGCAATGTATAGTGGAGGCACAATGGCCCAGTGGTTAGGGCAGCGGACTCCCGGTCATAGGATCGCGGTTTCGATTCCCAGACCGGGCGTTGTGAGTGTTGATTGAGCGAAAACATCTAAAGCTCCACGAGGCTCCGGCAGGGGATGGTGGCGAACCCTGCTGTACTCTTTCGCCCCAACTTTCTCTCACTCTTACTTCCTGTTTCTGTTGTGCCTGTAATTCAAAGGGTCAACTTTGTCACACTGTGTCACGCTGAATATCCCCGGGAACTACGTTAAAGGTACACGTGTCTGTGGAGTGCTCAGCCACTTCTACGTTAATTTCACGAGCAAGCTGTTCCGTTGATCGGATCAACTGGAACCCTCGACGTCGTAAGCGACGCAGTGCCAACATGCAATGTATACGTGTTATAAATGTAATGATTAAATCATATGTTAAGCCCTTTATTGTGTTTCCTTATGCGTATGACCCCCAAATCCGAGGAAAAATTGTCTTGCATGAAACCTGCCTGTGGTGCAAAAAAGGTTGACGACCGCAGCATCAAGTCACCAGTACTCCATGTGTCCGTACTTATTGAACTTAGTTCACTTCGTTGTGTACAATATGTAAATATGTATAATGAATACATTGGTATGGTTGGAATTTAAACTGTACTTGTTAAAAGAAAGAAACAAACAAACAAAAAGACCTCTGACAACAACAAAAAGAAGAAACTTTGTTGCATATTATATTTATAAGCGGAAAACAAAGTGTAAGAGACGAATTAGGAAATCAAAGGAAAGAGGGGAAAGATGGAGAAAATTCTTATTGTAACATTTCATTATGCATTTAATGTTGTTGACCTTTTCATGTTTGTGATCTTTATAGTAAATGAGCTAACCTAATACACATAATGCATACGCATACATACATACATACATACATACATACATACATACATACATACATACATACATACATACATATATACGCATACATATGCATATACTAATATATAAATACATGTGTGAGTATGAATATATATATATATATA
>NC_068982.1:43676294-43678212 GCF_001194135.2 Octopus bimaculoides | reverse complement strand
TTTATACGACAACGGCGGCGAGCTGGCAGAAATGTTAGCACGCCGGGCGAAATGCTTACAGGTATTTCATTTGTCTTTACTTTCTGAGTTCAAATTCCGTCGAGGTCGACTTTTTCTTTCATCCTTTCGATAAATTGAGTACCAGTTGCGTACTGGAATCGATCTAATCGACTGCCCCCCGCCCCAATAAAAGTTTCGGGCTCTTGTGCCTAGAGCAGAAAAGAATATTTATACGACGGATTTCTTTCAGTGTCCGTCTACCAAAGCTACTTACACAAGGCTTTGATCGACTCGAAGCTATTGGAAGAGACACCTGCCAGAGGTGTCCTCATACAGTAGGACTGAGCCTGAAACCATGTGGTTGAGAAGCAAACTTCTTACTACACACACACACATATACAGAAAAAATCACCCTTCACTGCCACCACAATTATTCAATACCAATGCAATCAACGTCAACACCGAAATTGTACTTGTGTAGAGTAATTTGAAATGGAAAAGTAACGAATATTCCATTGTATCGAATCGAAGCTCGCACATGGGACGTACTGAGGAAATTTAATCACGTTTATTTACCTGAGAACTTGAAGCTCCCTCTCTTAGGGAAATTTAGTAACGTCTACAAACGTCACCTCAAAACGTTTCTGAAAACATGTTTTATGTCAACTTAGCTATGTAGGGTTAGGTGCCTTACTTTCATTTCTAGCAAAGCCAAATGTGCAATAAATGGTGGTATGTGTACCTAATACACAGGAAATGCGTGTCAACAATAATTTCATCTCAGATGCTATATCGTCCTTCTTGTTTGTAAACTACCGAAACTGGTGAAATCTTCTATTGTTATAGATTTTGAGAAGCGAATGCTTTTGGAAGGCAATCGATGCATCTTGCATGAACTAGCAATCATTTAGTGCTCGTTACACTCAATAACCTTGGTCTAGAAATGAAGTAAGAATGAGAAAAGGGAGCAATTGCTTTCTGGTGCTGTTATGTAGGAGCGCAAAGTCTTCTTTAGTCTACCACATCTGCTAATCAAGGTGGAGACACCAAGCATGCTCTTTCCCCATGGATACTGAAACTTTTGCTTAGTCATTGCTTTGGGCCACTCAGCGACAACACTCGTCCTGCTACAGATAGCAGCTAAATCGTTCTGAAATTGCATTCTATTGTCTTAAAAGAGGAATGACTGACTCATCGTATATGATAATGTAGTTTTAGACATCTTGTCTGATTTAAAAAAAAAATGTAGCTGGAATATTTTTGATAATACTGCTTTTGATTCACCTGGGGTTACACAACAACAACAAACTCTAAATACATAATACGCAGGAAGTACAATTAGCATCTACAAGCAACGGAAATATTCTAACATTAACGAGTGTTTTATTAGATTTTATCGTTGGGCTTAAATTATAGGCGAACTGATGAATATTGCTAGTAATATCATATGTGAGAGAGTTTGGGGCGGTGAGCAGAAACAGTAACAGCACAATGTGTATGTGTGTGTTTTCGTCCATATATATTTTCTGGGTTCAAATTCCACCATGTTCAACTTTAATTCTCTAACTCAAAATTTCCTTGACTTTTACAAGGGGTCGATTCAATGTCACTTCCTCTTTCTAACCACTCATCTCTTTCTTCTTCTTCTTCTTCTCTCTCTCTCTCTTACAGAGTGGTGGTATTGTGCCAAATCGACATTATAGCGTATAAATTGATGCAGTTGTTTATTTTATTTTATTTATGTGCCCTTTTAAAGCCTAGCCAGGCTCATGGGCCCGGTTTCCCGGTTTCTATGGTGTATGTGTCCCCCCCCCCGCCCCAGCTGGACGGGACGCCAGTCCATCGCAGTTTTACTCAAGAAACAGGAAGAAAGAGTGAGAGAAAGTTGGGGCGAAAGAGTACAACAGGGGTTGCCATC
>NC_068982.1:43673499-43675903 GCF_001194135.2 Octopus bimaculoides | reverse complement strand
GTGGTCGTTCTAAAGCTATAGTAGAAGACACTTGCCCAAGGTGCCACGCAGTGGGACTGAACCTGGATCCATAATAATAATAATAATAATAATAATAATAATATTATTATTAATAATAATAATAATAATAATGATAATAATAATAATAATAATAATAATATTATTATTATTATTAATAATAATAATAATAATAATAATAATAATAATTCTTTCTACAAAATGCACAAAGCCTGAAATTATATTTTATCGTTGGGCTTAAATTATAGGTGAACTGATGAATATTGCTAGTACAATCATATGTGAGAGAGTTTGGGGCGGTGAACAGAAACAGTAGATGCACTTGTATGTGGGGAGGGGACTAGTCAATTACATTGACCCAGTGTTTCACTGGTACTTAATTTATCGACTCCGAAAGGATGAAAGGCAAAGCATGTATGTATGTATGTATGAATGTATGTATGTATGAATGTATGTATGTATGTGTGTATGTATTTATGTATGTATGAATGCATGTATGTATAATTTCGCTTCCTGGTTGGAGTTATAGAGTGTATTTTGTACTAACCACCTGCTCGTTGGCAAAGTTGTAAAGAAAAGAGTTTTTTCTTTTTCCTTTCGTCTTTCTTTGTGCACCCATTCATCCTTGAAATCTAAGGAAGATATTGCATGTTTTTATTATGTTAGATATTGTAATCATCTGAAGCATATGAATTATGGAGATGCGTCTTTTCTCCAAGAGTCTAAGTTCAGTCACTCTTTGATAAAGGCGGATTGGTATATATCCTGTTGCGCTAGTTTATAATAGATTTATGTATGAATATATGAGTGTAATGCATACATATGCATATATGTAAATATGCAGGTCACAGCATGTGTAGGTCTGTACATTTTGAGGCATGTGTGTGTACATATAATTGTTTGTATGTGAGCATGTTTGTATATGTACATTGTAAGTTGGCAGACTCGTTAGTGTGTCAGACAGATTGCTTTATGTTTGATCGTCCTGGCTCTCTTTGCTCTGACTTCAAATGCTGCCGAGATCAGAACTACTTTGTCCTTTTGGTGTCGATAAACAAGGTACCAGCAGGCACTACTATGTATGTATGTATGTATGTATGTATGTTCTACTTATAATTATTTAAAGTCCTCTTTTAAGGAAGGTGCTGATTTCTAACAAGGATACAAAGCTCATTGTTTGAATGTTGTTGTTGTTGGCATTCCGTTGCTTACGACGTCGAGGGTTCCAGTTGATCCGATCAACGGAACAGACTGCTCGTGAAATTAACGTGCAAGTGGCTGAGCACTCCACAGACACGTGTACCTTTAACGTAGTTCTCGGGGATATTCAGCGTGACACAGTGTGGCAAGACTGACCCTTTGAATTACAGGCACAACAGAAACAGGAAGTAAGAGTGAGAGAAAGTTGTGGTGGAAGAGTACAGCAGGGTTCACCACCATCCCCTGCCGGAGCCTCGTGGAGCTTTTAGGCATTTTCGCTCAATAAACACTCACAACGCCCGGTCTGGGAATCGAAACCGCGATCCTATGACCGGGAGTCCGCTGCCCTAACCATTGGGTCATTGCGCCTCCACTGTTTGAATGTAGATAAAACCAAAATCAAGAGCACCAGTTATTATTGTTATGAATGTGAATTTATAATCTAGGTATAGAAGTTGAAGTTTTCGAAATTCATAGTTATCCTCTTTGTTTTTGACTTTTGAAGAGATTTTCACATCAGCAGAACAGCTGAACTCTATGACAATTCCTTGCTTTTCTCGTTTGAACAAGACAACGATATCCGAACCATTGTGTATGCATTTCACAGAAGTTTTGATGGGGATTTTCCACTAATATTTGTTGTGTTGATGCTTATGTATGTATTCAGCAACAGGTTGATCCTCTATAGTTATCCCAGAACACTATTTCTTTTATATAGTATTGTATATAATTTTAACGACAACTTCGTGTCACATTGGGGGCAATTTTCGGGCCACTGCTGTTCACTTGTGTGATGCGTGCATGCCTTAATATATGTATACACATTTGTATAAATGTATTATATATGCATGCATTTGTGAATGTATATATATATATATATATATATATATATATATCATCATAAATATACAGGGATTAGCAATTGAGTTGCTTCTCCAACATACTGAAAATTCAGAAATAGCAGTCAAAGAACTACTGATTCCAAACTACAAATTTTTCTCTAAAGCGGATGGCGATATTTATGGCACACATAGAACAAAAAACCGGAGGGAAAAGCGTAAACAAACCAAGCCTTATCGTTGATTTTTGGTGTCGCATGGCCAAAAATTACCGTGAATTTTTTTAGAGACACTTTCAAATTTATCAGAATATTTGGGCTGAAGATTGGAATAGTGAAATTTCCATT
>NC_068982.1:43670859-43673261 GCF_001194135.2 Octopus bimaculoides | reverse complement strand
TATGTAGGCGTATGCATGTACATATATGTATGTAAGTATTTATATTTAGTATTCCTTTGTTTTGTTTTGTTTTTTTGTTTTGTTTTTTTTCATTCACAGCTAATCACCTATGTTTGTGTAGCAACAAGGTAGGAGTGGAAACAAATTCTCTGTTTACATCCAGAGGATTAAACATGTGCCAATTCGAAATTACACACCTACTCGAAGGATCTATGACAACCATGCTTACATCAATTCGAAAACAGTACCGCTTTTGGCACCCGAATTCTCTAGAAATAGTGATGATGTCATTTCCGGAGTATACGTATACTGACATGTTTTTGAACGATTTATTTTTCTGCTACAGGCGGAAGGCATGGAATTTTGTTGGAAGAGAGCTATCGATTACATCAACCTCAGTACCCAACTCGTATCTATTTTATGAACCCTAAAAGGGTAAAAAGCAAAGTTGAACTCAGCGAAATTTGAACTCAGAATATAAAGTACCAGAACCGGAAGAAATGGTGCTAAGCATTTTGTCACTTTAAACAAGAATAATAACGGTTTCAAATTTCGAGACCAGAAAGTTCGATGGGGGAAAAAGTCGATTACATCGACCCCAGGGGGTATATATTTTATCGACGCTGAAAAGATAAAACATTAAGTTGACTTCAGTGAATTTGAATTCAGAACGTAAAGACAGATGAAGTGTCGCTAAGCAAACGCATAATAATAACATAAGAGTAATTACACAAAATAGTCACGTGACCTTGTGGTTAGAGTGTTATACTCGCAATCATAAGATCGTGGGTTCGACTCAAAGACAGATGATTCGTTGTGTTCTTGAGCACAACGGTTCATTTCACATTGCTCTAGCCAGTTCATATGAGTTACCCAGCGACGGATTGGCATCTTGTTCACATGGAATGCCGTGATCTCGGTCACTTATACGCCACAGGCCGGCTCACCTAGCCAGCGGAGTGGCAGCATTTGAAAGCTGCGACAATGAGGGGAAGCGCACTGTGGCCAGCGGTATATAACAACATCTAATAGTTTTGTCGGTACAGTGCTATAGCGAATGATGATATAATTCATTTCTTAACTTTACATTTGCTTTTGATGATGCTTCTAAAATTATTTACGCTCTGTGCATTTATGCATCTTGGCAAGTCACTCTTTCTATATGGCCCACCAAGGGAAGGCCAATGTATGTGGCCTTTACTTAGCCAGCGAGACTGATGGCGGCGTGCAGGAGGAAGGTAAGATTCAAAATTTGCTTCAGTGGAAAAGCATCAAGTGAACAAATTATCTTCAGAGAAGATACCTGGCTTGCATCATTACCACAAAGTAGAAACTGATAACAACGCGCATGGGCCAGGTAACGGTGTTAAATCGAGTTACGGATTTGATTCTGCATTAACTCCATCCGTCATATTCAACATGTAACAGTTTAATAATATGTCATCTTGGCTGATCACCGTATTATTTTATATGGCATTCTATTTCTGCAAAATTTATATTAATTGTACAACTTTAACCTTTCAGACACCGTGCGATTCATGGTGTTCTCATTCGCAGATAGACGTTCTTGTTGTCATTATTGATGTTGTTGTTGCTACTACTACTACTACTACTACTACTACTACTACTACTACTACTACTACTACTACTACTACTATTATTATTATTATTATTATTATTAACGTACTGCAGCATTCATTCCGTTCGACGTTAACCTGAAAACCTTTATCAGCACCAGACAATTTTATCTCTTCTTACAATCAATGATTTCTACTTAGCCACAAATTGGTTAGCAGAAAGGAATCTCTCTCTCTCTCTCTCTCTCTCTCTCTCTCTCTCTCTCTCTCTCTCTCTATCACTCTCTCACACACACACACACACTCACTCACTTACACAGACACACCGACACAACATATATATATATATATATATATATATACGTATGTGTATTCTTTTATTTTTTTACTTGTTTCATTCATTTGACTGTAGCCACGCTGGAGCACCGCTTTCAAGGGTTTATTCGAACAAGTCGACTCCAGGGCTTATTTTTTAAAGGCTAGTACTTACTCTATTGGTATCTTTTGCTGAAGCGCTAAGTTACGGATACGTAAACACACCCACACTGGTTGTCAAGCGGTGACGAGGAACAAACACACACACATGCACACACACACACATACACACGCACACATATATACGACGGGCTTCTTTCAGTTTCCGTCTACCAAATCCATTTGGAGGGTTCTGGTCGGCCCGAGGCTATAGTAGATGACATTTGCCCAAGGTACCATGCAGTGAGAGTGAACCCGGAACCAAGTGGTTAGAAAGCAAGCTTCTTATCTCACAGCCACGCCTGCACCTCTGTATATGTATATATATATATGTATATATATATATGTATA
>NC_068982.1:43668111-43670520 GCF_001194135.2 Octopus bimaculoides | reverse complement strand
GCGTGTACTTGCGAGATGTTGCGAGTGCGAGGGTGTGAAATGAAGCAGTGTATCAATGATCTGGTATAATTGCCATGAATGAGACGAATGGCTTTTAATCTATTTGACTTCCTGCCTTGCTGAAGATCAAGTAAAAAACAAAGAAACAAAAAAAAAAACGAAGAAAAAAAAACAAGAACAAAAAGACTAGTTCACTTCATATAGATAGATAAAAATATATATTAAAAAAAAACAGCTGCTTTAAAGTTTAGCATTTAATAAAACACGCAGAAAACTAATACTTACCTTGTTTTATTAACCCTTTGATACCGAACCACCTGAGACTGCCATTAGTTCTATATTACCAATTTCCTGTTTTAAAGTGTCCTAAATTAAAGACCTTCTAACAAAATTTCTTACTCATTTATGTTCTAAACACCACATTAATAATAGTTTCAAATTTTGGCACAATGTCAGCAATTTTTAAGGGGGTGGGCTAGTCGATTACGTTCACCCCAGTGCTCAAATGTTACTTATCTTCTTGACCCGAAGAGATAGAAGGCCAAGTTGAAATCGGCGGGATTTAAACCCGGAACTTAAAATCGGAACAAGTATCGCAGAACATTTTTCTGAAGCTCTGACTATGATTCCTGCAGCTCGCCAACCTCTCAACATTAATTATTCTTTTTAGGGCAGCGAGCTGGCAGAATCCTTTGCGCATCGGTCAAAATATTTAGCGATATTTCGTCCGCCTTAACGTTCTCAGTTCGAATTCCACCGATGTCGACTTTGTTCTTCATCCTCTCGGGGTCTATAAAATAAGTACCAGTTGAGCGACGGGGTCGATGTATTCGACTTACCCCTCCCTTGAAATTGCTGGCCTTATGCCAAAATTTAAAAGCAATAATAATAATAATTCTTTGTACTATAGGCATAAGGCCCGAGGCTCTTTGTGGGAAGGAGCTTGTCGAGTTTATCCATTCAGTGTTCAACTGATACTCATTTCATCAATTCCCAAAAGGATGGAAAACAAATTCGACCTGGACGGCATTTGAACTCAGAATGTAAAGAGCCCACAGAAATCCCGCTAAGCATTATGTTCAATTTTGCCAGAGCATGCCTTTAAACTCTACCTTATTAATGATAAAGTTACTTTGGTAAACTCCTCGTGATTTTCAAAATTATTTGAGACAATGAAAGTCCACGAATTTCAAAGAAAATATGGCAACAAAAGTGTCAAACATGCTTGTGTAAAAACAACTTTATAGCACATTTTTTCAAGGTGCTCAACCATTATAGTTATCGATTTTCTTAAGCCCTAAATAATAATTTTAAAAATCCGTGAAAGCGCTCAGATAACCAGCAGAAATAAAATGGATTTTCACTTGTTGCATAAATTAGATTGATTATCTATTAATATCTCAGCCACATAATTGGCGGCGAGCTGGCAGGATCGTTAACACGTCAGGTAAAGTGCTTAGCGGCATTTCATTTGTCTTTACGTTCTGAGTTTAAATACTGCCGAGGCCGACTTTGCCTTTCATTCTTTCGGAGTCGATAAAATAAGTAGCAATTGAGCACTGGGGGCGGTATAATCGACTTACCCTCTGCCCCGAATTTGCTGGCCCGGTGCCAAAATTTTCAACTAATATCTCAGCTTCATCAGCTGTTGTTTTTGTTATTTTACCTTTAGGTTAGTCATTATCAAACTGAGTTTTCATGAAGGTTACTGCAAAATTTGCTCATACAAGGTTTAATATATGCTAAATTATATGTCACCTCCCTTCTTTTATTTTTGTCCGAGTTCTAAGTTCAAGTTCCGCCGAGGTCAACTTTGCCTTTCATTCTTTCGGGATCGATAAATTAAGTACCAATGAAACACTGGGGTAGATGTAATCGGCTAGTCCCCCACCCTAAAAAAAATTTCAGGCATTGTGCCTATAGTAGAAAGGATTATTAGGAGAGCCTTTGCTTATCAAACATGACCAAAAGCTTTCCACCTACGACCATATTTCTTCCTGTATTCCTAGAAAACTGTCCAACGTATTTGTCTTTCTAAACAAGCAAAATGAAAGCAGGATATGATTCGTGGGGAATTTTGGCTGCTAATTCTTGTAAGCTGAATTTACTGTTTAGCGAATGGTGTACTTAGCGATGGCGCAATATCATTTATTACTGTTAATTCTTACCACTCCTACCAATTTCTGTTTCAAGTCACCTCTGATTACCAATTCTTGCGCAGCTTTCGCATTAATTTATCGCCAACTCCATCCCATTTCTATAGGAAAGACACCATTTAAAAATCTTAGTACAACGCCTCCTCTCCTCATGCACACACATGCACGCAAACATACATTTATGTATGTGTGTATATGTCTCTGTATATATATATATATATATATATATATATATATATATATATATATATAT
>NC_068982.1:43666439-43667906 GCF_001194135.2 Octopus bimaculoides | reverse complement strand
ATGTGTGTGAATATGAGGGGAGAATATGTTGAATAAAACCATAATTAACTGATCCTCCTGTATTTTCTTTTGCCCCAAATCAAGAACTTTATATACATACACCCCTGTCGTGTGTATGTATATGTATGTTTGTATATCTATCTATCTATTTATCTATCTGTCTGTCTGTCTATCTATCTATCTGTGTGTGTGTGTGTGTGTGTGTGTGTGTGTGTGTGTGTAGTTTAATATCATCTAGGTAATAGCTTAATAGCGTGCTTTACAAAGCTCCTCTATGGATTATGTTATATTTGGGTTGAAGCCTGTTCATTCCAGCTCATTGTATTATGATTTATATATACAGAGTGCAGTGAATAAGCTGTCGTCTAAATTACGCAAAATGAAAATAACACTGGCATCTCATTTCAATTGATATATTTACCAAAATTACATTAAAATATCTTGAAATACTAAAGAGTAAATTCATTCAATAAAATCGCTATTGGCTTCAACCACAGCCTCCAGACGACTTCGGAATCAGCTGCAACTTTTCTGGACGGTCTCCTTGTTTAAGATGGTGAATGCTGCCATAATCCTTGCCTTCAGTTCATCTTTGGTGTTACAAGTAGTTTTGTTAGTTTCTTGCTCAGCTGTGCCCCAAACATAATAAAGGAGATTGCAGTGTGGGGTTTTAGGTGGCCAGATATTGGAGGTGATGTGGTCGCAGAAATTGTCTAACAGCTGTGACTGGGTTCTCCTGGCTGTGTCGCATCGTGCAGGGCCCTTTTGCCAGACATAGGGTCTTCTAGCAGCCACCCTCTTGACCCAGGGCAGCACTACGTTCTCCAGGCACTTGACGTAGGCCTCCGTATTGAGTCTGGGGCCGTATCGGAAGATGAATGGAGGCATAACGTCACCATCACTAGTGATCACTCCAAACACCATGATGTTGACTGGATGTTTGATTTTTACCACTCTCGGTACATGTCCTCGGATTGCACTGTCCTCAGATTGAGACCCAAACATTTTGAAATATTCCTATTGGAGCTTCCGGCACAAATGCCAAGTAGTACAGCATGTTGTTGCCAAATTTATGGCAGAGTGAAATGCGTCATGTTGCTGTTTTTCTCACAGATGGTGCCCAACTGACCCTACTATACTGTGTAGTCGACAAAATCAAAAACAAACAATGCACATGCGCAAAATTAAAAATATAAAATGGCGACAATTTACCCATTGCATCTTGTATATTGGCGCAGTCGTGGCTGCGCGGTAAGAAGCTTGCTTCCCAACCACATGGTTTCGGGTTCAGTTCCACTGTGTGGCACCTTGGGCAAGTGTCTTCTACTATAGCCGGGTCGACCAAACCCATGTAAGTGGATTTGGTAGACGGAAACTGAAAGAAGCCTGTCGTATATATGTACGTATATATATATGTGTGTGTGTGTATGTGTGTGTGTGTGTGTGTGTGTGTGTGTGTGTGTGTGT
>NC_068982.1:43665210-43666236 GCF_001194135.2 Octopus bimaculoides | reverse complement strand
ATATATATATATATATATATATATATATATATATATATATATATACATACATATGAATGTATGTATTGATGTGTGTGTTTCTGTGTTTCTTCTCCCATCACCGCTTGACAACCGATGCTGGTGTGTTTATGTCGCCGTTACTTAGCGGTTCAGCAAAAGTGACCGATAGAATAAGTCCTAGGCTTACAAAGAATAAGTCCTAGGGTCGATTTGTTCGACTAAAATCCTTTAAGGTGGTGCCCCAGCATGGCCGCAATCAAATGACTGAAACAAGTAAAAAAATAAAAGAATATATGCATGTGTGTGTTTGTGTGTTTGTACATATAAACACACACACACAGACATACACACACACACACACACACACAGACATACACACACAGAGACATATATTTAATCACTACTCGCTAATAAGACCTGTATGCAAAGAAACTTTGTGTAACGTGAATGTCTTGTGTGTGTGTGTACGTGTGTGTGTGCGTGTGTGTGTGTGTGTATGTGCGAATGTACATCTGTGGGTGTATTTGCGCAAATGCATACTTATGTACTCAGTCTTCATTTAGGTGGTACACCATTAACCTTCTCCTCTTCGCCTATACTACTCCATCTCATACTTCTACTCCATCTCAGCCTCATCTACCTCGACTTATATTTTTCATGATGTACATCCGGTTCCGGACCAAATTGCTATGATGTCATAGAGGCCTTCAAAAAGGATATACTGTAGTGGTTACTCCAGTAGGCGCGAAATCTGAGATCTTTGAGGATGTTGGAGAGAAAACAGAAAAACTAAAGCTTTACGTCCGCGAATCGAATGTATCACCTATCCTTCTCATATCCTGTCTGACTTATACCTTATATTTCTCTTTGCTTTTTGTCGCCCTTATTTTATCTCCCGTCTACGCCTCTCTGTAACTCTTTTTCTCTTTATTTTTCTCTTTTTCTCCTCCAATACATGCATATATACATACATACACATACCATATACAACACATACAATACACAAACATACATATATATATATAT
>NC_068982.1:43663831-43664211 GCF_001194135.2 Octopus bimaculoides | reverse complement strand
TGTGTGTGTGTGTGTGTGTGTGTGTGTGTGTGTGTGTGTGTGTGTGTGTGTGTGTGTGTGTGTATACATATTATATATATATTATGCAAGGGGAGAGAGAGGGAAAGAGAGAGAGACTGTATAAGTGCATGATATATATATCATGTTACATCACCTGATGAGGATTCTTCATTGTGCGATACATCTGATGTCATTACATCGTTTCCGATTTACTAGGGAGCAGTGCAGAAGGTAGTCGAAACGATTGTTGTGTTAAGTAAATTTTCTAGTTACACTCCGTCTTCCGCATCAGTCATTTAAAATATATATACATATATATACACATATATATATTGTATGTATTCATATATATGTCTCTCTCTCTCTCTCTCTCTCTCTCT
>NC_068982.1:43660366-43663513 GCF_001194135.2 Octopus bimaculoides | reverse complement strand
ATATATATATATATATAAAATATTTTTAATCACTTTTTAATCGTAGTTTATTTAAATATGTTATTCTATTATATTTTTTAATCGATTTTATTCTTATGTATAACATTTCTACTTCCCTTTGCTACTTTGGTTTTGTGGTTTATGCTGTACTTCCTATATGTGGTCATTGGTGGGTTGTGGCTTTTTGAGTCGATGACCTAATGGTTTTATTCTGCAATTAATTTTGTATATATATATATATATATATATAAAGTGAATGAATATATACATACATACACTTGTATTTGTATATAATATACACATGTGTCAAAAGTTTACCTTAAACACAACTACATGCTACTATCAATAAATACGGTGTACAACTACATTACTAATGAACAGACGTTTACAACAAACTGAAACCGTGATCTCTATCGTACTATACAATAGACTCATATTAAACTTTAACATAGAACAAGAGACATGTCTCTCAACATAATTATGTAGATGTACACAGAATGGGGAGAGAATGAGACGGACAGCCAGAGAAACAGACAGATGGTAAGAAGAAAGAACGAATACAGGAAATGGACGAACTGGAAGTTCAAGATAGTGAGTGAGAGAGAGTGAGAGAGAGCGAGAGAGAGAGAAAGAGAACAAAGAGGAGAGATGTTTGTATGTAGCAGGTAATTTCTTAACTGCATTCCTTCAAGTTGAAAGAACGTACCTGATTTACAAACAAAATAGGCCACACGGAATTCGTGCTTGCGTGTGTTTCTATATATGAAAATGCGGAAAGTATGCTTCTTCTATTTTTTTGTGCATGCGTGTGTGTGTGTGTGTGTGTGTGTGTGTACGTGTGTGTTAGGGTTTCTCTCTGCAAACATGAATGTCTGAAGGTATATATACCTATATATATATATATATAGGTATATGTATATATATGTTATGTAATGTATGTATGTATATATGTTTACGCGTGTGTAAGTATGATATATATATATATATATTATTTTTGCATAATATATGTATGCGTTTATGTATGTACGTCTGCATGCATATATCTATGTATGAATTTGTCCTGGTTACATTTTAAAATTTTCTCGCCAATACAGAAAAAGCTGTTTTCCAACTCAGGGAAACAAGGCTCTTTTATTAAAATTTAAACACTAACTTGTCATGTTCGTATGTATGCACACATGCACACATGCGCATCATCATAAATTTTGACTTTTGCATGTGTAGATATAAATATATTTATATTATAGTTCACATCTATACGTAGTACTGCTTAAACTAAGCTTCAAGAATGTTTTACATATTTTCACAGTTCCATTACTGACTACTAATTTCTTAATTAGCTGTATTCTTAGTGGCTTTGCGAAATCCAGCTTTTCAAGATTCATGCTGAAGCAATTCGATATATAACCAAGTGTTTAAATAACCACAGATATTTATTTAAAGTTACAGTGAAAATGTATCTGCGGATTCCTCATTTGTTCATCATAGATACTTTATAATGCTTTTTGCCTGATATCTATTTACGACACCAGTGATTTATTAATTAATATTTTTCTGTATCGAAACTTATCTAAGCATGTGGTTGATAGTGGATACTTGCTGCCGATGACGCACGAGAATTTTCAGAAATCCTGGGACCTAGCAATTTCACCGCTGGACACCTTTCGTCTGCTGCTGATACTTCTGTACACTTTAGCACTGTACGTCTAGATGAGATGCCTTCTGAACGAATAACGCAGTGTTGTGGCTTTCTTATAGTATACCCACGTTAAGTAAGGTATACAGTTTGCAGATATACTGAGTCCGCATTGGTTGACGCAATTACATGTTTTAAGTACATCCCTATCACGTTTATATCTTAGGTGTGTGTGTGTGCGCGCGCGCATGCGTGTGTGCAAGGGTGCGTGGCCTAGTGGTTAAGGTGTTGCATTCACGATGCAACACCTTAACGATGGTGATTTCAATTCCTAGACTTGGTGGTACCTTGCGTTGTTGAGCAAAACACTTTGACACTTGACGCGAGGTACACCCTGCATCTGTTGAGACAACATCGATTTGACGGAGAGAGTGATATGCATCTGGGTGTGTTCATGGTTAAATTTTATCAATCGATCGATTGATCGCCTGAAAAATATAGGGAACCACAACTCCAAAAGTATCTTCTTCAGAGCCGAACGTCTAATAAAAAAATTCTTGCTACTGTGGTACCTATGGTTTCATGATAAATCTTAACTCTTTTAGCAGTTATTTAACGGTAGACAGAATAACGCTGTCATAGCAACCATATCTATTAGGCTGTATGTACACTTTTTCGTACGTTACTAACGCGTGCGCGCTCGTGTGTGCGTGTGTATGTGTGTGTTTGCGTGTACGTGTGTGTTTGTGAGTGTGTGTGTATAAATGCTGTTTAATTATTTTGATCCTTTTAGTTTCTATGATCCAAAAAGCCGGCATGAACATCTCCCTTGACTTCAAAAGGGGTCTTGGAATTCGTGAGGTCGATGCGTTTACCTAGGGAATTACAAGAGTAATTATAATATCTAAAGCGCGCTTAATAATCTAATTTCTTTGCCAACCTCAGTATAGACTGAGCTTATTGGCCTATTGCTTGTACTATAACACTCGCCATAAACACACGAACGCACTCCTACACAAAAACATTCGCACACTCTAATTCTATATATTTAGACTTACTGTATAATAATTTTTGAATTATAACCACTAGAGAGAATAACGAACTTAGCAACCGAAAACATGGCAATTTTTTTCTCATGTTGGGTTTCAGTTATCTTTGGTTATCTTTGGTTAAAATTCCCTTAATTCGGTCTGGCCCTTATGTTGTACCAAATTGGTTAATTAAATATCCGTTATGTTGAGGTGTGTAATATGTACAATTTTATAAATCGTTTGCTGGTTTCAATCTTTGAAACATACAAGTGTATGAAACATGATTGTGTATATATACACATATAAGTGTGTGTGTGTGTGTGTGTATACGTACGAATGTATGTGCATGTATATATGTAAGTATATCGATATATATGTGTGTGTATATATATATATATATATATATATATATATAATATATGTGTGTGTACAACACGTACAGATATAAACACACACACACATACACAGACACACACACAC
>NC_068982.1:43657926-43660119 GCF_001194135.2 Octopus bimaculoides | reverse complement strand
GATCAGATACATCAACTAGAGAGCAAGCAGATGTAGTCAGTTACTCATGACTGTAATTTTCAGCCAGGAGAACTTGCTAGGTCGTGGCCAAGTTCCCTCGAGTGTTTAGGTTCTAAACCACAACACCCTCCAGTTGCCGCATAACATTAATGGTCAATCAATGTCCTTGGCTTCCAGCTCAGTTCCGTTTGTTTCAGAGCCAGCTAGACGTCCTTTCTACAACATCTTCCAACCAGAGTATAGCTACCTTTTTCTCTCGTCACACCACTCCCGTAGCTGTCAATGTGCTCTACACAAACTTCCCCATGATATATATCTGCGTGTATGTGCGTGTGTGTTTGTGTATACGTAAACGGGGTCGACTTGCAAAGAACTGGGTTCTTAAGTTCGCTTGTGTCCTCATTTGACAGCAACTGTATCCTGCTAATTCTTCTGCAGCACATCCTTAATTACAGCTGAAGATCATAGAACAGAAACAATATCGGGCGTTCTGACAAGCATCGGCTCACAGAAATAATCAAGCACTGTATCAACTTACTTGCCCCAACGTCATAGTAAAATTTGGATTAGTCATAGTATACCACTAACGATATAGCCTAACTGTGGGAGCGTCATAAGCACCTCGTTATCGTTTTCATCATTATTTTAAAGACAACATTTTATGTTTGCGTGGATCAGACGGAATTCGTTGAGGCAGATTTTTCTATGGTCAGATACTCTTCCTGTTGCCAACTCTTACATGTTTTCTAGCAAGGCAATATCTCATGTGGCTGGATATGTTTTCACGTAAAACTGGACACCGATTGTATGGCAGGAATGCTCATTTTACAACTATGACGTGGTGTCAAGACGTGGACATACGCACTCAGACACGTATGCGTGTGTACGCACACACACATAAGTACTCACATATACAAATACGCACGGACACACACGCACATGCATAACTCTTCCCTGTCTACCGAGCGAGTGTCCGTTCTTGAGAAAGCGCTCAAGAACGTAATTTACTCTTACATCAAAACTTATTAATTGAAGCGCATTTTTTCCATTGACTCTCACAATACAAACTGACAGTCATTCGTTTCCAAATCCAGGGTTCAGTATCATAATATAGAATACCTGTTCAGCTTAGAATCACTTAAACACGTTAAAAATTAGTGAAAAACATAATTTGACAAAAATAAAGATTCGCTTCATGACTTTGATATTCTTCTAAGTTAATGTCATCAGGAAAAGTAGGAGAAAGAGATTTCGAACACCGAACAATGTCTGTAACAGAAACACCAAGAGGAACTTCAGTTACAGGCTGACTTGCAGACTTAATGGGTGATTTCAGCTTGGTAAAAATGTACATTAATGCAATTTGCTTAGAATGTCGCGTTTTTTTTTTTAAGTACTGTATAAGAGACCAGGAGGGTTTCAATATCATTAATAATCTTGAAGGCGGTGAGCTGGTAGAATCGTTAACACACTGGGCAAAATGCTTAGAGGCATTTCGTTGCTCTGTACGTCCTGAGTTCAATTTCTACTGAGGTCGGCTTTGCCTTTCATCATTTTGGGATCGATAAAATAAGTACCAGCTGAGCACTGGGGCCGATTTAATCGACTTGGCCCCTCCCCCAAACTACGCAAAAAAAACAGGCCTGCCTCTCTCTGTTAAAGGAGGGAGGTAGCACAATCTTTATAATAGACTCAGCTGATAGCTGTACTCTTCCCAGTTGTTCAGCAAAGGTTATCAGTCTCGTTGATTCCGTACACTGTCGAAGGCATGCAGGACAGTTTCACTGCTCTGTCCACACCTCAGGCATGTCGGTGGGACGGCACGACCGTGCCTCGATAACCTCTCTCGAACAGGTAAAGCTGATTGATAAGATAACCAGGCCAGGGATTTCTGGTAATTATCCAGATACCCCGGTCCAAAGGTTCTCCTACACAGGTTAATCAACTGACTTCCATCGACGCCCAGAGTCTCTCCCAGGACATCGTTTGACATAAACTCTACCAGCCCGCTATAGAAATCCGTTGTGGAACTCCTGCAGCCGGTATTGCCTACCCGGGAGTGCCTGTCGACACTCTAACTGCCACTCGCCCTGCCTAGGTCTACGCTTGATTCATGGACCAATATTCCGTAGGGATGTCAATCGAGGGAAGAAAAACCTCACGTGCGGTGACTACACCTGCTCACCATCCAGG
>NC_068982.1:43656416-43657578 GCF_001194135.2 Octopus bimaculoides | reverse complement strand
GGACTCTTCGGAGTCTTTTCTTTCTTTTTTTTTTCTTTTTTTTTGGTTACCTCCGTAAACGGTTCTTCCACTTTCGTGCATTTTTCATTTTCCTAGGTCCGCCACTTCGGCATTCTTCTCCTGTTGGCTTTCCTCGTTTTTATTTTCTTTCTGGGGACACTTTTTTCTAATATGACCTTTTTTCGCCGCATTGATAGCAAGTTGGTGGCCTTCTTTCTACCACCACTCTCAACCTTATATCCTCCAGTAGTATTATTTCTTCAGCAATTTCATTTAGATCTTGTTGTCCGACCTGGATGACCATTTCTAGCCTGTATCCCCATCAACTTACTTTCTTTGTCCTTGTCACCTTTAGAATTTTGGCGTCTTGCTCAGTTTTGTGCATTACGGCTGCCACCAGCCACGCTTAAGTGATTTCTGGTGGTACTCTACCTATTCTCACTCTGGCGGCCCTTTTGCCGCAGTAGGTAGGTAGGAGTAGCCATTTTCCCGACTTTAGCGTCACAGTGGAGTGATTTATTGCCTCCTCTTCGTTAGCAAATCTCACCTCCACTGTGCCGTATTTTCTGCCTCTTGTATAGAATGTTGTGAGGTGCCCAAGTTCCTTCAGACACTTTTCAATTGCCTCCTCCGCAGCCATCCCCATTCTCCCTGTGGTTGTCGACAGAGTTCTGCACACCACCGTTCTTGCCCCGGCACTTGCTGCCACCTCCTGTGGAAGGGTCAGCTCCAAATTGGATCCTTCCCTCCGAATCAGCTTGCAGTGCTCCTTCAACCTCTTCCACTCAACTCTCATTTCTTGCACTTCCAGCGAATCTGCACCCCTCCCAGCTGCTGAAGCACAACTTCCGGCACGTGCTGGAACCGGTTCACACTCCATTTTTACCCTTTTTCAGTCACTTCACCCCAAAACGGGGAAGAAGACAAACACAAAATTTAACAGGCCCGCAGGCAAAAACAGCAACAGTACTTAACAAATTCAACAAAACATGGCTCACCTGCGCGGTATCTTCAACAAAGCACAACACGACACAAAAATACCACACTGGCCGACCCTGCTTGTTGTGTCTGTCCACTGTTTATCAGTAGTGGAACAGCCCATTTCGGGGTGTCCGCCACAACAGCCAGCAAATTCGGGGGAGGGATTAAGTCGATTACATCG
>NC_068982.1:43654295-43654826 GCF_001194135.2 Octopus bimaculoides | reverse complement strand
GATCTGTCATTTTAATGAATTTTAATTAACTTTCTTTGATGATATCTGAAAAGAAACAGCAATTTTAGCAAAACATATTAAGCAACACTAATAATAAATCAAAAAACAAAAATAAACAAGCTTTTGACGATTTTATAGATGTTTCAAAATTATGATGTCATGATGCTAGGTGTTTCCATTATTTTGTCCAACCCCTGTATATATATATTGGTGGATGATGGAGAACTTCCAACTCCAACTCCTGTAGTTTCGCTAATGTCATTTTTACGATGTGTGGTCTGGTGTTGTCTTGCAATAAAATAGGAGTGGATCTGTTGACTAATCTAGGCTGGGTTTTTTTTATTTTGTAAGTTTTTGCATCATTTGGTCCAGCTGGCTGCAGTATACTTCGGCCGTGATTGATGAGCAAGGTTTAATGAAATCGTAATGGATTACACTCGCACCAGACCACCAAATACACACCATCAGCTTCTTTTGATGAATTTTGCTTCTTGGATTGTGTTCTGGTGGCTCGTCTTTGTCCAGCTATTG
>NC_068982.1:43652602-43653268 GCF_001194135.2 Octopus bimaculoides | reverse complement strand
TGTGTGTGTGTGTGTGTGTGTGTGTGTGTGTACCAGCGTCGTCGGCACCACTCGTGTTCGAATTTTATTCATCCGGTGCCTCCACGATGCTTAAATCTGAAATGGCTCAGAAGGCTAAGTTCCGAATGGAACAATCTCGAGCATTTATCACATGGTAGTGTGGGTGGTGGTCTTGGCTAGAGTCGCTGGGCCTCGCGTTGCCTTCTTTTTACTTTTATTTCTTTTAATTCTACTTCAGTCTTTCCCTTCTCCTTGAGGGAGGGGGTACATACATACATATACATATACATATTCATACATACAAACATATATACACATATATACATATACACATACATACATACATACATAAAATACGCAAACATACATACAAATACATACATACATACATACATACATACATACATACATACATACATACATACATACATACATTAGTGTGCGAGGAGGGGCACGATAAGTCTTGTAATCTCAATTACTTATACACTTCGGAAACTGTGACACGCCCCGCTACCACCACCACCACCACCACCTATAACGGGTCTGTAGGTTCGACACAGATATTTTCCCAAACTTTCAATGTTTGTATGTGAGCGTGTGTGTGTGTGTGTGTGTGTGTGTGTGTGTGTGTGTGTGTGTGTGTGTGTGTGTGTGTGTGTGTGTGTG
>NC_068982.1:43650927-43651554 GCF_001194135.2 Octopus bimaculoides | reverse complement strand
TGTATGTATGTATGTATGTATGTATGTATGTATGTTTATATATATATATATATATATATATATATATGTGTGTGTGTGTGTGTGTGTGTACGTATGTGTGCGCTTGTTTGTTTATCTTTGTATGTTTCTTCGTTCCCAACACCGCTTGACGACCAATGATAGTCGCTTTATGTTCCTGCAACTTAGCTGTTCTGCAAAAGAGAGGATAAATAAGTACCATACTTTAAAAAAAAAATGTACTTGGATGACTTGTTCGACTAAATCTTCCAAGGTGGTACCCCCAGCATGACTGAAACAAATAAAAGGTTCAATCTTATAGAAATAGTTACATATGAAAAGCTTTTCGTATAATGTACACTATTACTAGTGTAATAAAAAGGAACAGCCAGCTAATAATCACGTGGCAATGACGTTCCCGCAAGAATTCCCGAACGCCAGAGCTCTCACATTCGTGATGACGCAGGGTTAATGACTACAATAGTGGAGAACATTGCATCAGATCGAAGAAGGTGACGATTGTAATAGTGAGGAGTGCTGGGGACCCAGAGAAGTCTGAGAAGATAATACATATATAAGTACGTATACACACACACACACACACACAGACACAGACACACACACACACAC
>NC_068982.1:43647455-43650609 GCF_001194135.2 Octopus bimaculoides | reverse complement strand
TCTATCTATGTATCTCTCTCTCTCTCTTTCTCACTATATATATATATATATATATATATATATATATACATACACACACACATACACATTTATTGAGGTTATGAGAGGTAATGGTGTCAAGAAGACCCAAAGGTGTCAGGTAATGCAAAGCAAGTGCTATGGACATATCATGATTAAGCTCCAGGTTCGGTGATTATGCGAATGAGGAGTCCAACGTAGGTCATATATCAGCATGTGTATATATAAAATAATTAACAGAATGAGATAAAAATCCAAGGCTGTGAAAGATTTCAGAACATTTATAAATAGAAGGTCTTACAGCTGTTTCCGGGATATTTTATATATCCCTTCCTCAGAGACGGTGTGAGAAAATGGTTAAGCAATAGTTATTCTAGATAAGATATGAAATAGAGAGTGAAGTGGAGGAATGAAAATTGACGTGAGACATGCAGGGATATTGTATCTTCAGTTCTATTATTTAGGCAGAATGGTATATATATAAGATTCCCGTACCTTGTGATTAAGTTCCAATAGTATTTAAAATTGGTCATTCCAAGTATAGAGTTTGTAAACGGTGTTATCGACTCGGATGTTTTTATATATATATATATAATCAAAGGTACAAAAATGACGTACCCCGATGGAAATCAAAGGGTAGCGTAAACCAAGGTTAGAGTAATCCGGTGTAGGGAAATCCAAGAATAGGTACTCCAAATCGGAAGGACGTAGAAGATCCTTGTGAGCATGTGATAATAGGCAATTTGAAAATTAATAATAATAAATAACAAAGCAATAAAAGTCAAAATGTATTACGTTGACACTCAGTATCAAATGAAAAGAGTGGGTAAATAACGTTTCAAGCATCGCTCTTCATCAGTTAGAGGAGAGAATGTATAACATTTCCATAACCACACACGTGCTTTTCTTGTACTATTTTTTTCCTTCTCTCCGGGATTTCCTTTTCTCCTCCTCCTGACGAAGAGCCATGCTCGAAACGTTATACGCACACTCTTTTTTTCCATCTTATGCTGAGCGTCAACCTAATACATTCCATGTGTATGTCCTTTTGACTTTTGTTGTTTTGTTATGTTGTTATTTCGGTATTTTTAATTTTTGGTTTGCCTATATATAAGTATATACATAGACAGATAGATAGACAGACAGACAGACAGACAGACAGACAGACAGACAGACAGATAGATAGATAGATAGATAGATAGATAGATAGATAGATAGATAGATAGATACATAATATGCATATGCAGTCACAAAATACAGCAAGCACAAAATATACATACACTCACAACAAACACGCATACATACATACGTACACTCGTAAGAGCTGTGTGTGTGTGTGCGTGTGATAGGGTGAGGGGTACACACGTTTATTCATTTATTTATTTTTCTCGACGAAATTAAGAAACAATGGGTGTTAGAGTTACTTAATTAAGCCGATTGAGAGACGCCTTGCCAGCTTACTGTTCCCTCTTCAGGGATGGGCTGCCCAGCCATGCACACATAACTCATTTCACTCGCCACTGAAGCTATGAGATGATAAGAATAACGAATTTCTAAGAATGGGTGTAGATTTCCTAAAATTGCACTCTGCTAACCTTTTTTTCTATTCACAATGTTTCTTTGTTTTTGTTTTGTAACATTCGATTCACTGTAAAATAATAATAGTAGTAGTAGTAGTAGTAGTATTAGTAGTAGTAGTAGTAGTAGTAGTAGTAGTAGTAGTAGCAGCAGCAGCAGCAGCAGCAGCAGCAGCTTATGTAACATTGAGAAAATTTATATAATTCAATTTTCCTCAGTGGTTATATAAATCTCTCTCTCTCTCTCTCTCGCTCTCTTTCTCTTAAAAGCCCCTTTTTTCCCCATCATATTCATTAGAAACCGTCATCATCATCGTCATCATCGTCATCGTCATCGACATCATTATCATCATCAACATCATCATCATCATCATCATCATCATCATTAGCGCTGTCGTCATCGTCGTCATCATCATTACCATCATCATCAACACCGCTAATAACAACAACAAAATTAAATCGGGCTTCTTTCAGTTTCCGTCTACCAAATCCACTCACAAGGCTTTGGTCGGCCCGAGGCTATAGTAGAAGACACTTGCCGAAGGTTCCACGCAATGGCACTGAACTCCAGAATCATGTAGCTGATAAACAAAGCAAGCCTCACCTGTTAAAAAAATTTTTAGAAAATCCGCAAAAAATGTCTTTTGTAAAATTATCACTGGTAGTGCATCCGCTTCTTGAAGCATAAGAAGAGGTTTTTCTTCAAATCCATTGGGTAGAACCGCTTTCCGCAGTTTACGGTGTTAAAATACTGAGCAGCTGTTTACACTTTCCGCTATCAAAGGGTTAAGACAGTAGAGGGTGATTTTAGTGAGATTTTACAAGTACTCGCAAGTTTTGATGCCGTTTAAGTACTTCTATGCTGACTCAAATTTCCTTGTTGGGAATTTCATTGTTTCTATATCTCCTAGTATAGTGTAAGTAAATTGATAACATTAGGGAATTGGAATCGAATCATGAAGGTTCTTTGTTGAGTGCATAGCACAGTAATAAGATGCCCATATCATATGAACTTATGATTTATTTTACAAATGTAGAAAATTAGATTTACAAAAGAGCGGCGATGGGGGAGGGGAAATCGAGTTTTTGTAACTTTGCGAAGGGCATTGACATCGTAAATGAAAAGTGATTCAATCGGGAGTAGCAACTGACTTATACATGTACGATATAAAAAGAAAATACAGTAATCTCTCGCCATATCGTGGTTCACCTGTCGCGGTTTATTATTTAAAATCACCTCGATTTCTCGGTGGTGTTGTTTTGCCTTTATAATAAAATAAATATATACAAATTATAAAAATAATGAAAAAATATACAGTACAGTACTGTTTCTACTTCGCAGATTTTCACCTATCGCGGGGATTTTGGAACGTAACACCCGTGATAGTCGAGGGATTACTTTAACCTCAAATTATCATACGCATACACATAAACATGTGCATATGTGTGTATGTGTGTGCGCGCGCGTATTTATGTATGTATGTATGTATGTATGCATGTATGTATGTATGTATGTATGCATGCATGCATGTATGTGTGTATATATATATGTATATATA
>NC_068982.1:43642218-43647378 GCF_001194135.2 Octopus bimaculoides | reverse complement strand
TATATATATATATATATAGGTGTAAGAGCTGTGTGGTAAGTAGCTTGCTTACAAACCACATGGTTCCGGGTTCAGTCCCACTGCATAGCACCTTGGGCAAGTGCCTTCTATTATAGCCTCGGACTGACCAAAACCGTGTGAGTGGATTTGGTGGGCGGAAATATATATATGTATGTGTGTCTGTGTTTGTCCCCCCCCCCTATCGCTTGACAAACTGGCCACTTCCAGTTATTTCTCTTGACTCGTTGTCTACATCCCCATAACGTAGCGGTTCGGCAAAAGAGACCGATAGAATAAGTACTAGACTTACAAAGAATAACTCCTGGGGTCGATTTGCTCGACTAATAATATCTTAGCAAATTAATTTTCGAGAATTATATTTTTTCTCGCGAATTGCTTGCCTCTATGACTGTGCAAAAGAAATCCACTCCATAGACATTAAAACACGCAAGATATTGACATCAACTGGGAATCCTCAATAACAGAGATTTCGAAGCAGTTGTCCCTAATTATGATCTTTCTCTTTGATTTTCGAAGAGATATTCCGTATCCAGTTTATAAATTCACATTTATACCTATGAAAATTGATGTACACGTTTTTGCGAGTAAATGCCCAAATGACAACCAGGATAAGCTAGGCCTTAAGTTTAAAATGCGACATTGCTTTTGCTATCTACATTCCAATGATGGAGATTTGTATCTTTGTTAGAAACCAGCTCCTTCCTCAGAAGAAGAATTTAAATAATTAAAACAGAAGAGGACATACGTACGTACGGTTATACATATACATATAAGACAGTCCTAGGAAAATGTAGAGGATTCCTCTGTTATTGAATATATCAATAAACATCGAAACAAGGAATATTAGAGGAATATTTCCATCAAAATTTCTACTCAGTGAAAACAAAACAAACCGGATATACTTGTTTGGGACAGACTGGAAAAAGTATGTACTGTCGTAGAGGTAAGCTGCCCTGCTGATATGAATGTCTCTCCGAAGATCAAAGAGAAAGAGGATAACTGAATTCAGATTATTATTCACATTTATACCAATAAGAGATAAATTTATTATGTTGGTAAATGTTCAAATTTCAATCTGGAAAAGTTAGGATCTTCAGAAAAAAAAAATCAACCGCAGAACACGTACCTTACAAATACCATCTGTAAACGGAACAATGAAAATACTCGAGATTTTTCTCAAGTTCAACATGTAAATTTATTTTCATTATCTACATCCCAGCATTGGAGCTCTGTATCTTTGTTAGAAACCGGTTTCTTCCTTACAGGAAGATTTCAAATAACTAAAAGTAGAAGAGAACATATAAATACACACACGTATACATACATGCCGAGACACACTTTACATACAAACATACATACATGTATCCTTACATGCATCCATACCTACCTCTAAACATACATACATACATACATACATACATGCTTGCATATTATTTCAGCAAATACAGACTATTATTATTGCCTCGTCAGTGAAGCACAGACGTCACTCTTCTTGCTGCAACAGTGATACATGAATCACAGAGTAAATCTACGATTATACAATGGCTTGGTGTAAAACAATATAATTGTTTACAGAATAAATAACTCAGAGACACCATCCACATGAAAAACATTAGTTTAGTTAGTGTTAACAAATTTAAAATAGTTAGCATTAGGAAAAAGTTAACTAGAAATATTATACAATGCTGATTAACTCATAACAACGTAATATATCAGGTGTTGCCTCTCGTGTTATATTTGTCGATATAATTGAAATAATATTAGTTAGTGACTAATATTTTTTTTTTGTTACGGCTTAATTATTCTAGTTAGCCTTTTAATACTTAAAGCATTAAATATGTTAACACTAACTTAAATATTGTTTTTCATGTGAATTGCGTGTATAAGTTATTTATTCTCAAGAGAGTTAAATTAATCCATTGATTTGAATGCAAGTAAAAGCAGGGCTGATTTACAACCATTAATGAATTTACAAATTTAATTGAAACACATCCTTTGAATAAGGAAGGAAAGGAATTGAGAAAAGCTATTATAAAGTTTTGACAAAGAAAGGCTCTCGGTGCAACGAAACTAAAGACGTCACTAGTATATTGGTTCTCGTTAGTATTAATTGAAGGCGCAAGGCTGCGAGATGGCAGCATCGTTAGCACGCCGGGCGAAATGCTTAGCGGTATTTTGTCTGTCTTTACGTTCTGAGTTCAAAATCCGCCGAGGTCGACTTTGCCTATCATCTTTTCGGGGTCGATAAATTAAGTACCAATTGCGTACTGGGGTCGATAAACTGAGTACCAATTGCGTACTGGCGTCGATCTAATCGACTGGCCCCCTCCCCCAAAATTTCGGGCCTTATGCCTAGAGTAGAAAAGAAGCGTTAACATACCGGGCACAATGCTTAGAGGCATTTACGTTCTGAGTTCAAATTCTGCCGATGTCGACTTTACTTTTCATCCTTTCGGACTCAATAAAATAAGTACCAGTTGAGCACTGAAGTCAATCTAATCGGCTTACCCTCTCCCCTGAAATTTCTGGCTTTGTGCCAAAATTTGAAATCAATATTAATTGATTGCGCATAGCCTAGTGGTTGGGGATGTTGCACTCATGATTGTAAGATTGTGGTTTCCATTCCCAGAGATGCGGTGTGTTTACTCTTGAGCAAGACGCTTCATTTCATGTTGCTCCAGTCCACTCAGCTGTAAATGGATAACCCTGCGATGGACTGGAGTTTCGTTTAGGGGTAATGTTGGCCTGTCCACCAGCAGGTTAGCATCATTTGGAAGCTGCAACAATGTGAGGAAGCACACTGTGAACAGCGGTATATAAAAAACATCCGATAGTCTGGTCGATAAAGTGATTAATATAAATATTTTTCTGTATTGCATGTATCTATTGCATTACCAAGTGCAGCTCTGTGCAATATTTAGTTGAAAGCTTTCTATGTAATATTTGTACAATACATGGTACTTTATTGTGTTAGGTTTATTCCTAGATTACATCCTCAATGGAAACTGAAAGAAGCCTGTCGTGCATGTATGTGTGTGTGTGCATGTATATATGCGTATGTGTCTTTGTGTTCCCACCACCGCTTGATCCGGTGTTGGTGTTTACGCTCTCGTAACATTAGTGGTTCGGCAAAAGAAATCGATAGAATAAAAACCAGACTAAAAGAACATGTACTGGGGTCGATTCATTCAGTTAAAAATTCTTCAAGGCGATGCCCCAGCATGGCCGCGGTGTAATGATTGAAAAAAGTAAAAGATAAAAGATTATTATTATTATTATTATTATTATTATTATTATTATTATTATTATTATTATTATTATTATTATTATTAAGGCGACGAGCTGGCAGAATCGTTAGCACGCCGGGCGAAAACTTAGTGGTATTTCGTTTGCCTATACGTTCTGAGTTCAAATTTCGGCGATGTCGACTTTACATTTCATCTTATCAGGGTCGATAAAATAAGTACCAGTTGAACACTGGGGTCGATGTAATCGACTCATCCCCACCTCCCCCAAGCTGTCCTTGTGGCAAAAATTTGAAATAATAATAATAGTTATTATTATTATTATTATTATTATTATTATTATTATTATTATTATTATTATTATTAAGGCGGTGAGCTGGCAGAATCGTCAACACACCGGGCGAAATGTTTAGCGGTATTTCGTCTGCCGCTACGTTCTGAGTTTAAATTCCGCCAATGTCGACTCTGTCTTTCGTCCTTTCGGAGTCGATAAATTAAGTACTAGTGAAATACAGGGTTCGATGTAATCGACTAGTCCCCGCGCCCCAAATTTGAGGCCTTGTGCCGCCAATAGAAAGGATTATCATCATTATTATTATTAAAGGCGGAGAACTGGCCGAATCGTTAGCATGCCGGGCAAAATGCTTTGCGGCATTTCGTCCGGCTTTACGTCCTGAGTTCAAATTACGCCGAGGTCGACATTGCTTTTCATCCTTTCGGGGTCGATAAAATAAGTGCCAGTTGAACACTAGGATCGATCAAATCGACTTATCCACTCCTCCAAAATTGCTGCCCTTGTCGCAAAATTTGAAACCATAATTATTATAATTAGTATTAGTAGTAGTAGTAGTAGTAGAAGGAGTAGTAGTGGGAGTAGTAGTGGTGGTGGTGGTAGTAGTAGTAGTAGTAGTAGTAGTATATGCATGGCTTCGTCACGGGACAATGTGTCTGTCTGTGGATTCTTTTCTACAGCATTCCTATCATTAACAATTTTTTTTATATTCCCTTCAAGGATTAGTTTAGTTGTAGGTAAGTCTTATGCATATTTGTTGCGTGTGTGTGTGTGTGTGTGTGTGTGCAAGCGCGTAACGTTTTTCTTTCTTAAAGACATTACAAATGAGCACGTTTAGTCTAGTTTTGTGTTGTGAAAATATTTCTCAAATCAATACAATTAAAATGCTTAACACCTATTAAAAACGAGAATGTTGGGGGAAATTAAATACTCTTACAAAAGTGGATATTACGATCTTTCTGACCTTGTATAGCTTTAGTGAATAGGTTTTTGTTACATAACTTATCTACTTCTTATATAGAATTGACTAATCTCTGTCATTAGTTGCTTACAGTCTGTTATCACTGTTGGTTAATTCTGTCAAAATAAAATGTAATCATTTGTTCTGGCTGTAACAGTATTTAATGATGTCTCTGTTTGTGACATTCCTGTCCGTTTTATAGTTCTTTCAATACCTATTTCGTGCTGTAACTACATTTCTAGTATTTAAAGCATGTCCATTAAGGAAAAAGGTTTTTAAAAATAAGAACTACTTAAGTTTTACTAATTGCGAGGTCAGAAGTTCCGCGCTGTTTTGTTGTTGTTGGCACTCCGTCGCTTACGACGTCGAGGGTTCCAGTTGATCCGATCAACGGAACAGCCTGCTCGTGAAATTAACGTGCAAGTCGCTGAGCACTCCACAGACACGTGTACCCTTAACGTAGTTCTCGGGGATATTCAGCGTGACACAGTGTGACAAGGCTGGCCCTTTGAAATACAGGTACAACAGAAACAGGAAGAAAGAGTGAGAGAAAGTTGTGGTGGAAGAGTACAGCAGGGTTCGCCACCATCCCCTGCCGGAGCCTCGTGGAGCTTTAGGTGTTTTCGCTCAATAAACACTCA
>NC_068982.1:43631573-43632857 GCF_001194135.2 Octopus bimaculoides | reverse complement strand
ACCCTGCTGTACTCTTCCACCACAACTTTCTCTCACTCTTACTTCCTGTTTCTGTTGTGCCTGTAATTCAAAAGGTCAGCCTTGTCACACTGTGTCACGCTGAATATCCCCGAAAACTACGTTAAGGGTACACGTGTCTGTGGAGTGCTCAGCCACTTGCACGTTAATTTCACGAGCAGGCTGTTCCGTTGATCGGATCAACTGGAACCCTCGACGTCGTAAGCGACGGAGTGCCAACAACAATGTATGTATGTATGTATGTATGTTTGTATGTATGTATGTATGTATGTTTGTATGTATGTGCGTACATATGTATGTACGTAGTACGTATGTATGTACGTAGTACGTACATATGTATGTATGTGTGTATGTATGTGAATGTGTGTGTGAATGTGTGTGTCTTTGTCCCCCATCGATGCTTCACACCGGTGTTGGATTGTTTACGTTTCAGTTGCCCCGTGGTCCCGCAAAAGAGACCGATAGAATAAATATCAGACTTAAACATAAATACTGGGGTTAATTTAATTAAGTTCTTCAAGACAGTACCTCACCATGGCTGCAGTCCAATGACTGAAATAAGTAAAATATAAAAGATATGTATTTATATCCACGTATATTCATACACGCACATATACATCTATTTGTATTACATTATATTTTAAATTTGTTTCTTGCAACATTCCTCCATTCTGTTTTTTTTTTCTTTTGTACTGAAAATCGGAAAAGATAAGCAATATTTACTAAGTGTTATGAAGCAATGGTTAAACGTTCTGCTTTGAAATTTAGTGTTATACAATTAACTGAAATGAACAATTATCAGCTATTAATTGTACATATAAGTCAGCGAGCTGGCAGAGCCATTAACGCGTCGCACAATATGGTTTGTGGCATATCTACCGGCTCTTAGCGTTCAGAGTTGAAATATGGCCGAACTCAACTTTGCCTTTTGTTCTTTTAGTGTTGATAAAATAAAGTCCTAATCAAGTATTGGGATCAGTGTAGTCAATTCTCCCTTTCCCTAAAAAATGCAGGACTTGTGCCAAAATTAGATAAAACTATCTATCTATCTATCTATCTATCTATCTATCTGTCTGTCTATCTATCTATCTATCTAGTTATCTATCTATGTGTGTTTTGTGCGTGCGTGCGTTCGTGTGTGAGTGTGCGCGCGCCTGTGTGTATAGAAAGAGAGAGAGAGAAATAGAAGGAGAGAGAGAGAGAAATAGAAGGAGAGAGAGAGAGAGAGAGACAGAGAGAGACAGAGAGAGACAGAGAGAGAGAGAC
>NC_068982.1:43629045-43631353 GCF_001194135.2 Octopus bimaculoides | reverse complement strand
GTGTTTAGGAGTTCCAGATTCGTATGAATTGCGTAGTATCTTGGACAACTATTTCTATCATGGCTTTGGGAAGGTTCAAGCCTTATAAGTGAAAATGACGAGACAGAACTTCTCTGGAGTTTCATTGAGGGGTCGTGTATATGCCATATTTCGTGGGGTTTTGCAAAACCCCGCAAAACCGCCCGAAATATGGCATACACGCCCATTACCCCTTTTTCATCTTCGATCTCATTATTTTGCAAAACACCGCCAAAACACCAAGAATGAGGCATCTTCGATCTCATTCCTTGTTTACATCTGACGTCTCAGATATGAAATGTCGTAACTAAAATCAGTGCTGGCTATAGAATATCTCAAGAGATAACCTTAACAAGTAATGCAATATGCATACCTGTCCTTGCGCCTTGACTTGGCACGACGACCACTTCTGCTATGTATGATACTTTCTCCAAAAGATACCTAAAATCTGCGTCATCTTTGATCATCTTGTAGGGACTATGGTGTTTCAGTTTTCCACTTCTTTAAACCACAGCGTAACATACAGCTGACATAACAGCAATCACCACTGCACTAAAATGATACTCCATGCTCTCTTCTGGCTTTGAATGCAGGACTTAGCATGTTGGCTACAGTAAATGGTGCTTGCCTTTGAGTTAGTGGCTTTTGTTCACAATGCTTGGAGCTTTGATTGCTTGTTTCTTTTTTGTTCAGCAGATTTTGATGTTTGATCATCAAATGCTAGAGAGCATTAGAAACGGGAGATGCTTGTTATATTATCTACCAGTTTCTTTCTTCTTGATATTTGTTTGTAGGAAGGCCCAGACAATGAGCCGTGTACATCGTTGCTCATCTCTTTCTCGATGTCAGTTCATAGATTATGTGGAAGCATCAATATTGAAGCGGGACTGTTAATTTTTTCTCTCTTGTATCGGTTGCATAGCTAGTGGCCGGGGCAGGCTGCTCTGGGAAACACTTTTATCGAAGTGGACTTTTAGGTTAGTTGTACAAACCTGTATAGAACTGGAGACCCGCGTGGGGGTGCAAACTCAAGGGTTGTGCCGGGTAGTAGCACACTGTAGCTATGCCACTGCTTGTAATCTCTACTTTCTAAACATTACAGGCTTTGGAATATTTACTTTGCTAATTTTGTAAGTGACTATCGAGGCGACACTTAAAGAAATACGAAATATTTGAAGGAAATGACAGATAAGATGTCGCACACAGACAGACATTCAGTATGTGATTGAGGAGAAGGTGATAGACATTGTACTATCTGAATAACATGTGGAAAATTTTCAATATAAACATTTCCCTACAACCTACGCGTAATGATAAACATACATACATGCATACAATACATACATATGTACATACATACGTATACACATTCATACATATATACGTACATATACGCATACATATACACATATATATACATACATATATACATACATACGCAATACAGATATACATACATACGTATGTATGTATGTATGTATGTATGTATGTATGCATGTACGTATATATGTATGTATGTACGTACGTACGTATATATGTATGTATGTATGTATGTATGTATGTATACCTGTGTGCATATATGCATATGTGCGGCCAGGATTTTGACCAAATGGAGATTCTGATTACTTAAAACTGATTCCCATAAACCAACGGGTTTGCGATTAACAAAAATCAAATTAATTATGATCATTTTGAAGATTCGTTCAAGGCGATCGACCTTCCAAGGCGATCGATCTCCATACAGCAGTGATATAGGTGCGCGCGTGTACACACGCACACATAATTGACCAGCTGAAATAGTGGGTCACTTACCTAAGTTTTCGCCATCAATTTTCTTAGGTCTAGAAGGATCCGCGCCTATTTTGTTTTCCTTATTTTTTCACACTGCCAAAAGATAGAATTAGAAACGAAAATGCCCCAAACCAAAAACTGTCTTTTGGAGAAGCATACATAGCCAGACACAGCGTTGTGTGCCTCTATGTATTGGGAGAAACCTGTCGTAGTAAAGTTTGAATATGTTTGAGTATGCGTGCTTTTTGGTGGATTACTGGCTGATATTGAATGGCGATAAGCCAATTCAGCTAAAATAGTTTTAGTTGATTGTGTTAGGATTTTGATAAAGCTGAGCGCTAATATATGATGTAGTCGTCATTTATTGTTATTTTTGAAACTATATTTTTTTATAACACTATTTTCATTTTTGTATGAAAAAGCTTGAGTCTTTGATAGAATATTCTCATTAGGCATTTCGTATCCTTTTTTCTAAGGACAAACGTTCACTAATCCCTAT
>NC_068982.1:43623587-43624551 GCF_001194135.2 Octopus bimaculoides | reverse complement strand
ATGACCGCAGTCAAATGACTGAAACAAGTAAAAGAGTAAAAGAGTAAATAGCAGCTAAATTTCTCTCATATCACCGCCTACCGTCTTGAGATATAAGGGAGTTTGGTGGACAATGTACTTCAAGATATGTCATACAAAACTTGTGTATTTTTTATTTGGCCCTTTTAGAACAAACTATTTTCGATTAAAATTTCTTTATTCATGACCACCCCTCCTCCCCTCTTTTCCTTTTCGATTACATGATCTGAAGTAGCAGTCCTCATAACAGCAAATACCAACCCTTCCTATCAATAATATTGAAACCCTTGGCCCTCCACCGCAGAGTAGTCTTAACGCTTGTGTTTCTTATTCCCCGGGTGAAGGCGCGTGACTTAGTGGTTAGGGCATTCGGCTCAGGATCATAAGGTCGTGAGTTCGATTCCCGACGGCGTGTTGTGTACTTGAGCAAGACACCTTTATTTCACGTTGCTCCAGTCCAGTCAGCTGGCAAAAATGAATTGTTACTTGTATTTCAAAGGGCCAGCCTTGTCACATTCTATGCAACACTGAATCTCTCAGAGAAATACGTTAACAGTACGTGTGTCTCTGGAGTGTTCAGCCATTTGTACGTTAATTTCACGAGTATGCTGTTCCGTTGATCGGATCAACTGGAACCCTCGTCGTCGTAACCGACGGAGTGCCAGTCTTTTTTTTTTTTATAATTTTACTTTTTCCCAGAGCATAACATGCTGTGGCATAGAACATTTATGTATCGACAGGAAGTCATAACATCCACAGATAAACATCAAGTTTCTGCACTCGTGAGTCCTCCGGCTATCTACACTATATCCACGTCATGAGACCGCACTACCCTTCTGGTTTTTATTAATGAAATGACGAAACAGGTTTTGCACTCATATTTCTTCATTCTTCGCCTTAGAGTTGAGCAGATTTAAAATGTTTAAAACCGTATTGATTCTATTAA
>NC_068982.1:43619809-43622348 GCF_001194135.2 Octopus bimaculoides | reverse complement strand
TAGAAAAGAATCGTTAGCACGCCGAGCAAAATGCTTTACGGCATTTTACGTCCGTCTTATTCTGAGTTCAAATTCCGCCGAGGTCGACTTTGCCTTTCATCCTTTCGGGGTCGATAAATTAAGTACCAGTTGCGTACTGTCGATCTAATCGACTGACCCCCCCCCTCCCCCAAAATTGTGCCTAGAGTAGAAAAGAATCGTTAGCACGCCGAGCAAAATGCTTTACGGCATTTTACGTCCGTCTTATTCTGAGTTCAAATTCCGCTGACGTCGACTTCGCCTCTCATCCTTTCGGTGTTGAGCACTGGAGTTGATGCTATCGACTTACCCGTCTTCCGCGCAATTGTTGGCCTTTTGTCAAAATTGGAAACCACTATATTAGAGGAGATTCTTTGATAATGATCATAGTAGTAGTAGTAGTAGTAGGGTAATTCGGTGGTAAATGGTGGCAGTAGTTATTGAATTACTGGTGAGTTCGGAGCGACAGTGGTGGTTATTCGTTGATGGCTGTTATAACAGTTTCGTTGTTATATATATTTTCGCCCCAGAGCAGCAATGATCGAGCAAGACTAACCTATTGATCACAGTCGTTCCAGGTGTGACCATCCAAAAGTTTATTCAAACAGTGTATGTTAGATCAGTGTTTTTTATTGCTTTTTTATTTTGCATATAAGGAGGTGGTAGGCAGTACTTGTTAAGTAAAAACTGATAAGTGGAGGGGGGCGGGTAAATTGTGATGTTTATAATAAGATTAAGATAGCCCGTTTCATCTCGCCATTAAGATCTTTAAAATCTTTTTAAACTTGTACAAAGAAAAAAATTATGATTACATGTATGCAAAGTTTAATTAGTTTCCTTATTAGGAGAGTGAGGTGGGGTTACAAAGCGTTTTATTATTATTCCCCCTTTTTTATAGTAAGGTGTTTATAGTTGTATATTTTTTTTTATACAGAAGGTGATTTGAAAATAATTGGCTGCTATTTCTTGCAGGTCGACTAACCATGTAGAAGCCTCCACGTTGACTCGTCTTGGCTGTCGATTGTTGTTCACAATGTTGCTTTGGCCCCAGGTCAGCTTTGAAGGAGCAAACCTAAGATCAATACCTTGTTTTCACATTATATACACGATACCCAGGGACTACATTATGCAATGTATCCGCGCCTGCTTTTAGGACACGATAGGATGTGGTCTGAGGGACACTTAATTGCTGTTTCTAGCAAGGTGATCAACAAATAAGATACTCTCTCGTTTTCTTGTTCTAGATTATTAATTAGCTGCGATATTTGCTGCAGTTATTTTAGCCCCAGGTCAGTCCTGACCGAGTAGATAAATGACGAGAAGCACTCCAACCGTGACCATCCTATCTTCTTAAATGTACAAGGAAACCCAAGATAGTATTGTCCAGTATAATATATTCTTATTTTCTAAGTAATTAGGGTGTGATTTAAAAAAAAAATTTGGCTGCGATTTCTAGCAGACTGAAGGACCACGTCCAGGCTCCCTCGGTGGCTCGTTGTGGCTGTCGTGGAAATGGTCGGTAGTGGTGAGTTTGGGTGACTGTAAAGGTGTTGGCTGCAGTGCTGGTGGTACTGGTTTCGTGGTTGTGGTTGTAGCAGTGGTTAAGTTTGAAGTATGGCGATACTAGTCATAATATATATTTTGAACAATAAAAGAAAAAAATCAAATAGAACAAAAAAATAATGAAAAAAAATGACAAAAAAATATTTGAGGAGGAGGGGAGGCAGAAGAAAGGAGGAGGGGAGGCAGAAGAGAAGGAGGAGGGAAGGCAGAAGAGAAGGAGGAGGGGAGGCAGAAGAGAAGGAGGAGGAACAAGAGGCGAAAGAAGGAGGAGTGTAATGTAAAGACGAAGGTGGAAGGAGAATAGGAGGAGCAAAAGGAAAACAGGAAGAAGCGAGAGAAAGACATATAGACAGAGAGGAGGTGAGAGAGAGAGAAAGAGATAGAAGGTAAAAGGGAGAGGGAGAAGGGAGAAGGAGAAAGAAAGAAAGAAAGAGAGAGAGAGGGTGGGAGAGAGAGAAGTGCTGACATCAAACTAACTCACACATGAATTTCTGTCGCTGGCAAGACATTTCTCACAACCGTTGGAGCCAAATGTGTATTATATTTGTACGTGGTGTGTGTTCCTGTATGAGAGAGAAACGTATGTGTGTGTGTGTGTGTGTATGTCGGTGTCTGCATGTATATGTGTGTGTGTAAGTACGCAAGTGTGTGTGTGTGTGTATGTGTGCTATTTTTTAGCTCCGTCACATCTTACTGCAAGTTAAAGTGTGTGCGTTTTTAGTTTCTTTTCGTCTGATTTTTTTTCTTTTAAATTTTCTTTTTTTCTTTTTGTTTTTAATCCTGTCTGTTCTTGTGAGTCAATGAATTTGTTGTATTTGTGTGCATTAAGACGACTGTCCGAATGTGATGGTATGTAGGTAGGTATATATATATATATATATATATATATACATACATACATACATACATACACACACACACACATATATATATATATATATATATATATATATATATA
>NC_068982.1:43616216-43619600 GCF_001194135.2 Octopus bimaculoides | reverse complement strand
TATATGCGCGTTACTTAGCCATAGTTAAGTCGGTCTAGCGTTTTCTTAAATGTAAAAAAAAAAAATGCAAGAAAGAGGAGGAAAACTTGCGTTGCTTGTGAATATGTATGTGTGTGTGGTGAGAGAGAGTGTGTGTGTATATGCGTGTGTGGCTTTACGTCACGTATATTTTATTTTGTTTTATTTTTGTTTGTGTTTTTTTGCTGTATGTGGGTGTCCGCGCATGATGGTATGTTTGTAAACGCCTGTGTTGGTTTGTATCGCGGCTATTTTTGTATGTGGCCTGTGTTAGTAACGAGAGGTCTTATGTTTGTTTGTTGTTTGTTGTGTGTATGAGTGAGTGCATGGGTGCGTGCGTGTGAGTGCTCGCGTATATATATATATATATATATATATATATATATAATAAGGATGCACACACACACACACATACATATATATATATATATATATATACATATGTGTATGTGTGTGTACATAGGAGTGTATGGGGGTATGTAAGTGAGTGAAAGAGAGAGAGAGGGAGGGAGAGAGAGAGAGAGTAAAAGAGATTGATAGAAACACAGAGAGGGAGAGAGAGAGAAAACAAGAACAGTATGAAATATTGCGCATGGACTGATGGACAGAAATATTGCATTTTAAAGGGAAACAAACAAATACCAACTAACGTTTGATTTAACCTCAACAACAACAACAACAACAACAATCTAATGAAGGAAAGAAAGAAGAAAAGGAAAAGGAAAAGAAGGTGGACGAAAGCATTTTATTGATTGAGTAGAAACAAATAACCAATTCGCTTCAGTAAGTACTTGTTTGTTTTTTTTTGTGTTTATTTTTATCTTATTTTAATCTATTTTGTTTTCATTTATCGTTTGTTTGTTTCTTCAAATTTGTTGTTGTTGTTGTTGTTGTTGTTATTTATTCCTTACCCCTTCTCCGTCCCAAGACACACACACACACACACACACACACACTTCTCCTGGTTTGTGATACTCGAGATGATTTATAATTTAAAGGCTCTCCAACCGTAATCATCCCGTCCTGTTTCTCTCTTTTTTTTTTTGTTTTCGTATCCAGACAGCATATCTGGTATATTAGAAGATCCAGTGTGTTCTATACAAAGATGCACACACACACACACACACACACACACACACACACACACACACACACACACACACACACACACACACACATGCACACACACATTTATACAAATACATACATACATACATACATATATGCATACCGTTGTTAAATAACGATCCGTCGGAGAAATAATACAGAAGTTTAAGTGCAATAATTTATTTAGTGGCCTTTTAATCTGGATTGGTTTAAGTAAACTCTGTGTGTACTGCTAAACATTTTGTCCAGCCTTAACTGATAATAATAATAATAATAATAATAATAATAATAATAATCGCACAGAGCTGCGCTCGGTAGTGAAGTGAAAGCACGTTATAAAAATAAAACTACTTAATAATAATAATAATAATAACAATAATCATAATCATTCTTTCTGCTATAGGCACAAGGCCGGAAATTTTTTTTTGGGGGGGGGGGGATAAGTCGATTACATCGATCCCAGTGTTTTTAACTGGTACTTAATTTATCGACCCCGAGAAAGGATGAAAGGCAAAGTCGACCTCGGTGGAATTTGAACTCAGAAGGTATAGCGACGGACGAAATACCGCTAAGCATTTCGTCCAGCGTGGCTAACTATTCTGACAGCTCGCCGCCTTTATTATAATAATAATAATAATAATAATAATAATAATAATAATGATGATGATGATGATCGTTGGTCCTGGTGTTCATAAGAAATTACTGCTTCGTAAAATAACCCATGAATATTGCACAATATTGTGCATATATTATTATCTTTGTTTCCACCCAAGGGAAATCGAATCAGCAAGAAAAACTTCTACACAGTCGGTCATAGCTGCCAAATCTTCCTCAAATCACGTCCTACAGTCTTAAAAAAATTGGAAGAACACTTTCGTTAGTATAGGCTTATAGATACATTAGTATGGGTGGGGGATGGAGAAACAAACAAACAAACATGATTATATATTTCCGTTGATCACGGGTCTGTCTATCCCGGTCAGTATTGTAGACAATGGCTTTAAAAGCACCGTGTGAGGTGAGTGCTTACGACATGGCTTCGATCCTCAGGTGAAAAAAATTTCATTTCTCTTGAGACGCTAATGACCTATTATGTCTTCTTCCATCTTAAAATCACAGATGCACTGGCATAGCATGGCATGTCTGCGTGGTAAGACGTTTGTTCCTTAAATTGTATGATTTTAGGTTCAGTTCCACTACATGGCACTTCGTGCAAGTGTTTTTTTTTAGACGAGTGGCTGGTTCCCAGACGGGGTCCCAGGCATAGCATGACATGGCTGCGTGGTAAGAAGTTTGTTCCCAAATTGCATGGTTTTAGGTTCAGGCCCACCACATGGCACCTTGTGCAAGTGTTTTTTTTTTTTTTTGGACGAGTGGTTGGTTCCCAGACGGGGTCCATATCGTCCTTGGGGTAGGAGGTGCCCATGTAAGATTTTGTTGCTTAAATCTATGTGCAATAAAGTGTTTAGGTTATACTTCTACGTTACTTAAAGTATTTTAACGTATTAAAAAAAACAATTCCTAATAATATTTAACAGGATTTTATCATAGCCATCGTGAGTGGAATTTGGTTGACAGAAACAGAAAGAAACACAGACGCGTGTGCGCGCGCGTATGTGCGTGTGTGTGCGTGTGTGCTTGTGTTTGTGTCTGCTCGAACACCACTTGACATTCGGAGTTGGTTTGTTTACACCTCCGCAACTTAGCGGTTCTAGAACAAAGACAGACAGAACAATTACCAAACTGGGTACTGGGGTCGATTTATTCGACTAACATCTTTCAAGACGATGATCCAGCTTGGCCGCGATCCAGTGACTAAAACAAATAAAAGATAAATAAAATAGTGCTCTATGCCTGATGAAACGACGCCCTACACCTATTTCTTTGACAGTCCGAAGAATTGATGGAAATGCCTGAGCTAAGTCCCACAGCTTTGATATTTGAATTCCTTTTCCTCAACTCCGAAGTTCACAATCTACAAGAGTGTTGGTAAAATCTTGTTATAGTTAATTAAATACAGTAGAGTTAGGACGGCGAGCTGGCGGGAACGTTAGAACGCCGGGCGAAATGTTTAGTAGTATTTCATCTGTCTTTACGTTCTGAGTTCAAATTCCGCCAAGGTCGACTTTGCTTTTATTCATTGCGGGGTCGATAAATTAAGGGCAATCTGCCAAATTAAGTACCAGTTGCGTACTGAGGTCGATCTAGTCCAGAGGTTTTCAAACTTTTTGACTTGCGGACCCCTTTATATTTCAGGCT
>NC_068982.1:43614693-43615954 GCF_001194135.2 Octopus bimaculoides | reverse complement strand
AAAAAAAATTCAGGCCTAATGCCTAGAGTAGAAAAAATACAGTAGAGTTGACAGCCGATATACTGTCTGTCTTTATGGAAAGAACGTCTCATATCAAGTGAAAAATATGCGCATGTACATAAATATATTGTCACATATAAGCTAAGAGACTTGGATAAAATCTGAAATCTGAGGGGAAAAAAAAACAAAAAACTTGGTGATGGTTTGTGTCAGCGAACATTTATAGTCAATAGGAAAATCTATGAAAGACAGAGTTGATTGTCGTCAGTCAATCTGAAGTGTATAAAATCTAAAAATTTCTGGTCTTGCCGTTCGTTTGAGACTGACAAACAATAACAACTATACAGAAGGACAGACAGGTAACCCTCCGTTTACCGTACAAGATCACAATTTTTGCGCGAGAGCTGTCCTCGATATGTTTTGCATGCATACGTGTGTATTGTGTGTGTGTGTGTGTGTGTGTGTGTGTGTGTGTGTGTGTGTGTGTGTGTGTGTGTGTGTGTGTGTGTGTGTGTGTGTGTGTGATTTCGGCATTTAACTGGCACTTTTTTTTTTCGGGTGGATTAAAAACACATTTTTCACCAAGTCTGACAAGTTGTATATTTAGTGAGGCGGAGTATATATATATATATGTGTATATTAACGTACTTTTGCGTGAGTGTATGGATGATTGTATGTATATATGTGAGTGAGTGTGTGTGTGTCTGTGTGTCTGTGTGTCTGTGTGTCTGTGTGTGTGTGTGTGTGTGTGGTGGTGGTGGGGGGGGGCGTCTGTACGAACTTCGTGTATCTCCGGAGACGTGAGAAAATGTGAATCTATCTAATTTTTCACGGAAGCGTTGTGGTTAAACGTACGTGGTAGGGAGGAGGTAAGGTGTGATTTTTTATGAGAGTATAAGTGAGTGTTTGTTAGTCTGTATGCGTGTGTGAGCGGCGGAGATAAACTGAAGATGTTCAATGTCAGTAATATTATTTGTTGACTCTCATATGTAAGACTATTTATTTGTATCAGATGAATTGTGCGAATATATGTTTATAAATGTTTGGCCGAGATGTTAATGAAACATTTTTATTATTGTAAACTTACCGCCAAACAAGAGAAGGAAATGGACCTTCACGTATTCATTATGTTATTTACACCCCACCTCTCTCTCTCTTTCTGTGCGTGTGTGTGTGTATATATATATATATATATATATATATATTATACACACACACGTACATACACGTATATATGTATATATTTATATATATATATATA
>NC_068982.1:43611298-43612347 GCF_001194135.2 Octopus bimaculoides | reverse complement strand
TATATATATATATATATATATATATATATATATATATTTGTATCAGTCATTTGACTGCTGTCATGGTGGGGCACCGCGTTGAGGACTTTAAGTCGGACAAATCATCGACCCCAGCGCTTATTTTTTTTTTTAATGCCTTGTATTTATTCTCTGGTCTCTTTTATTGAACTGCTAAGTTAGAAGGATTTAAACGAGCAACGGTTGTCAAGTGGTGGTAGGGGACACAAACACACACACATATATATGTATTATGTATGTATGTATGTATGTATGTATGTATACGACGGGCTTATTTCTACAAAATCTACTTACAAGGCTTTGTTTGGCCCTAGCCTATAGTAGAAGGCACTTGCACAAGGTGCCACGCTGTGAGGCTGAACCCGGAACCATGTGGTTGGTAAGAATATAATGAAATAGAGTGTACACACACATACACTCACACACACACACACACACACATGTATTATATAATGTGAAGGTATTATATCAATTTATATACATGAACTTGTATGCATATGCGTGTGGCACTCATTCTTCCAATATATCCTTGTACATATCTATATGTTATCTTACAGCTTTGTTTCACATTTTATGAGAAAGGTATTATGCGGTTAGGGTGTTCCTTAACCGGTCAGAAAACTTCACTTAAAAAGTTTTTCGTCTTCCACTTGAGAGATTTTATATGAACTCGCGACACCAACACCACGTACATTTTCTTTTCTTCTGTCTATTTTTCAATTTTATTATTATCATCATCATCATCATCATCATCATCATCATCATCATTATTATTATTATTATTATTATATTTTTTTTTATATTTTTTTTTTATTTTTTTAAAAAAAGGATTGACGTAACTCTTCACCCTTTTGGTTTGAACTTGAGAAAGACAGACGTTCTGTCGAAATGTTGTTCAAAAAGTAAAACATCTAAAATCGCGCTCTTCGTTTTGACTATTATTATTATTATTATTATTATTATTATTATTATTATTATTATTATTATTATTATTATTATTATTATTATTATTATTATTATGTAAGGCGGGT
>NC_068982.1:43610059-43610731 GCF_001194135.2 Octopus bimaculoides | reverse complement strand
TAAGTACCAGTCAAGTGCTGGGTCGACGAATTCGACTAGTCCCTTCCCCCAAATTTCAGGTCTTGTGCCTATAGCAGAAAGGATTATTATTATTATTATTATTATTATTATTATTATTATTATTATTATTACCTTTAAAAAAAATTGGTACGCTGGCGTGGCTGTCTCGTTTAAGAAGCTTGCTTCTCAGCTCTTTGGCCTTGGGTTCAATCTCACCCTTTGGCATGTCATCCACTGTAGCCCCAGGTTTGTGAGTGGATTTTGTGGGCGGAAACTAAAAGAAGCCCCTCCATCATTTGACAACAGATGTTGGTTTGTCTACGTCCCTCGTAACCTAACGGTTGCAGATCTGTTCTAACCAGACCTTGAAGATGGTAAACAAGCTTGGTCGCAATCCACTGAGTGAATCAAGTAAACTTTGAAATATTGATATCTTTCTTTTATTCTCCCCAACAACAGCAACGACAACAACAAACAGTAGTATAAATACCTATACAGGCACAGCAGAGGTGGTTATGAGATGGTTAATCTGTGGTTCCATAGAAATCAAATCGCTCTCAATAAATTTCCCACGGCCTTAAATGAGGGGACAATATATGTGTTGCATTTCAAGAGGCTGCAGGTCCCGAATAAAAGGCACGATATATACAAACATACATACATACATACATA
>NC_068982.1:43606209-43608709 GCF_001194135.2 Octopus bimaculoides | reverse complement strand
TGGATAGAATGTAATCCGTTTGCAGTGTTTATTTAGTTCTTGTTTTTATTTTAGCGAACACCGAATAGCTCAGGAGTGCATAAGTTACCAGGTTAGGTGATTTAAGACGCTTTATATTTGACAGGGTAAAACAAAAATATCTATGTAATCAATAATATTATTGATAACGATATTGGTTGACTCGTATATTATTGATAAAGCACTTAATTCGTAAAGTATTTGCGGAGCTACAATAAACGTGCATATTGAGAATCTATAATTTACCGAATTATTCTCACTTATGTTTTCCAAATATATCTTAAACAGCTGGTAACAAGACCTTGTAATCAAGAATATCGTACTTTCGTACTACAAATTATATAAGTGTTCACACTTATATAATTTGGGCTAATTTCAAACGTTTGTCGATACAGAAAATATAGGTCTGTTAATCTGCCACTGACAATACGTGTGGTGTGTGTATCGCTGTTGTCTTGCCCTAAGTCAACCATGAATGAACAGACATATAATTAAAGACAACCCAATAGTAATTTGTATTGGTGTATTTAAGACTTAAGACTATTTTATGTATTTTGTCATTCCATTTTATAAGACTGGTGTAATTAAGTATTGTTGTTTAGTCCTAAGTTAGACCTTATCGAATTAGATACATTTATTGACCAAAAAGTGACGTTCGGGAAGGTGGGGACGCTGGGATTTTGATCGGTTATATAACATGGAAACCGGAAAACCGGCCTTATGAGTCCTAGGACTCGACAACATGTCTGTAGACAAACACACGCACACACACACACATACATACACATAGATATAACGTACATGATTTAAATATGATATATTATCTCGCCATTAGAAGACCGCACGCCTAAATTCTTGCTGGGTAAAACAGACATCTACCGGGAGCTACGGGGAACTACGAACGTGATTCGGTTTGGAACCTGTCGTATGTGAAGCGATACTCTCTTTCTCAACGATTAAACGGGGTTATCTAGGGTTTAAACACTATGCAATTTTCTAACTTGATTGTTTAAAATCTATGCAGCTATTTGCTAAATCAATTACTCCCAGAATTTGTATTTCATTGGAAAAATTCTGTTCACATTTTTATACATATATGAATGTGTATGTATCTGTGAATGTGTGTGTGTATATATATATATATATATATACACACACACACATTTACACATACCTATGTATGTATGCACTGATGTAGTTTCGCTGGCTGATGACAAAAATAGCATTCATTTTTACCATTTTATTTTCTAGAAATACATAATAATTTTAGTTGTCAGCATGTAAAATTTACTTCAACACTATGTATGTATGTATGTCATCAACTCATCGTGATTACTCCAGCTATAAGGGCCAACGACCAATTCTTCCCCCAAATTACCTCTTTCCTGTCTTAAAAATAGGGCAGTACGCATTACATAATGATGTCCTAAATATTAAAATATAATATAAGCTTTGTTAAAAGAGAAGCCGACATAGGGTTAAAATAATAACTGCAACTACAACAACAGCGTAACTACCACAACTTTACCTATACTGACAATAAATCTCTAAGGAAACAAGAAGACTTGAGAAATGATGTACTTGTATATAAACAGCCAAATGATATTTGTTCACCCATATACCAACAACTAGCTTTGTTGTGCTTTCTCACTTTTTCTTACAGTATCTTTTATTCTGTCTTAATTTTGCTTATATATATATATCTGAATATATAAATCTTCATTTTATTTTATTCATATATTAACATTTTTCAAAAGTTTTCAAATCCATTCCGAATCTTGTTAAATTTCTTCCAACTACTTCAAGTATTTCGAAACGTTTCACCTGATTATTTTCAGAAATATGTAGCTCTCATGTAAATTTTACATTACATGCTGATAATTAAAATTATTATGAATTTTCAGAAAAGAAAAAAAAAAAAAAGAAATGAAGAAATGAATGCTATTTTTGTCATCAGCATTCGAAGCTACATCAGTGCAGGAATTTTGAAATACTTCAAATGGTTGGAAAAAGATTTAACAAAATCCTCCATTCCTCTTAATTTTCTTTAACAATTTTCGCCCTTTTTACTTCTATTTTTGAGTATTTTTTTTCCTTTTCCTTCCCGCAATCTCTAGTCTCTTTCCTTTCTTTCTACATTTCTCTTCAGACTCTCTTTTTATATGTATATATATATATATGTATCTTTTTTGTGTCGTCTGATTTTCCCCCTCTTCTATTTCAATGTATTGTTACTACTCTCCCCAATACACAGCAACTTCTTTCTTTCTCTTACCCTTTCTCCTCCACTACCTCTCTCTTACGTGCACGTAATTTTAGTGTCGTCTGGATTTTTAACCTTTCTTATTCTCATTTCCTTTCTGTCTTTTTCTCACTACAACTCATTTACTCTCTGTTACCCTGGCACATAAAGACACTCTTTCGCTTTCTGTTGCTTGTTTCCCCCTCTCTCTCGTTCTCTTACCCTTTCTTCACCTTTCCT
>NC_068982.1:43605000-43606199 GCF_001194135.2 Octopus bimaculoides | reverse complement strand
TTGCTTCCATCTCTGCCATCGTCGTCACCAATTTGGTCTGAGACTAGGACGACATACACAGAAACTCGCGCGCGCGCACGCGTACGTGGACCACACATAAACGCATTTATAATTCTACACATGCACACACACATACATGCTCTGTGAAACACATGTACACAACTACACACACACACAAAACATTCAGACATTCTCCCAACACCACCAACACCACCACCACCACTCTCCCTGAATGCACATTCCTCCTCTTGCTGCTCTTCGTCCTCGTCCTCCTCCTCCCCTCCTCACGCATACTCATGAATACGTCACCACTAGTAGCATCACACTGCGTTGGATAGCTGTCATGGTGGTTGTGAATGTGTACATACGTCTATGTATGCCTGGATTGTATATCTGTATATGTGTGTGCGTATGTGTGTGTGGTGTGTGTGTGTGCATACGCAATGCTCAATATATGTTTATAAGTGACTTTATCTTTGTGCGTGTGTTTGTGTTACATGAGAGACAGACAGAGAGACACAAAGAAGCAAAGAGAGAGAAAGAGAGAGACTGGCTTTGCTCTCCTTTCTTTTCGTTCGATGCTCTAACATTTAACCATGGGAAAGTTCAAATTTTGCCTGCCTACAGGAAATGCCATCCTAGTTTTTTTTTTTCACTCTTATTATTTTTCTGTTCTATTTTTTTTTTAAATATATATTTTGTGTATTACTTAGCTGGGCTTTTTTTTTTCTGTTTTCATTTTGTTTCTTTCACCCCTTTCTCATTCTCCCTCTCTCATATGTATACATACCTTTCTGCGTACCATTTCTTTTTTCAAACACTTCTTGTTGATATATTTCTGTGTTTTTTCCTCCCACAACCTCTTATTTTCTCTTAGGAACGAATCTGTTCTTTTTCTTCTGTCCCTATTTCGTATCACTCTATCCCCTATCTTACCTTTTTCACTTAGTTCCTTTTCATCCCCTTTATATTTTTTCTCACAATATTTCTTCAATATTCCCATTGCCAGTCTTATTTTTCCCGTGCCTCTTCATAGCTACATAAATACGCGCGCGAATACACACATACACAATCAGTGTGTGTGGATATACATTTATGTGTGTGTATATATATATATATATATATATATATATGCATGTGTATGCGTATATCTATGTATGTATATATATATATATATATATATATATATATATATATAT
>NC_068982.1:43599563-43604028 GCF_001194135.2 Octopus bimaculoides | reverse complement strand
TTTTTCATCAAATTCCGATATGATCGTAATCAACACTGAAACGTATTCGTAGTAAATGTCACATAAAAATACCCATTTTTGTGGAGGAAACAAAGTCGACTCGTGTGAATTTACCAGACTCCTCTCCGCACCTCTCGGATTTTTTTCTTTTTTTTTTCTCAGAACAAATTACGATATAATTGGAATCTACAGGGTGTCCACAAGGTCTGGGTACATGGAGTAAATAAAATCATAACATGAACAATTAAATATAAGAAATAATAATTTCTTAAAGTATGTGTTAATCCCCATGTACCCAGACTTTGTGGACACCCTGTACAATATCTGAAGCGCATTTGTAGAAAACTTCATTAAAAAATATCCATTTTTCTGAAAGTCATGAAGAAACAAAATCGGTGTGGCGGGGATACATTTTAGTAAGCATGCCTAAAATGATGGTATGGCCACGATTGTAACGCTTTTGATCCTAGTCCGATCAGTGTTGGCCAGACGCTAACCAACAGGAACAATGTTTTTCAACATTCGCAAAGTTGTTTCATGATACAAAAATCTAGCACACACCGTGGGGCCGCTTAGGCTTTTGATAAAACTTTTGTATTTTCTTCTGAAATATGTAAATCAACATTCAAACGATTTTTTTAGCGAAGATCCTTATACATATCTAAACATTTATCTGTACGGAAATGTGCATACTATCATAGAATACACACACACTCACACACACGTTTAATGTGTGTGTGTGTCTCTCTCTCTATCTATCTATCTATATATATATATATATATATATGTATACACAGACACACACACACACACACTCTCTCTCTCACACAGACGTATAATGCTAAATTATCTTCCATTTTGGAAATTTCGAATGAAAAACTTCTTTTATTTAAATCTAAAAAGCATGGCCCAGATGGTGTTTTGTGAGTTGCAAACTTGTTTATATATTTAATAATTGTTGTTTTGACATTTTTCAGTATGTGTTTTTTTTTTAGTTCTATTTATTTCAAAACAACTTGCTTAGTCTAAGAAGAATACAATAACACCAAAATAATAATAATAATAACATAAAAGACAAGAAGTTAATGTAGTACCATAATTTGTGTTTGTTTGCTCGTATGTATGTATGTGTGTGTCTGTGTGCTGGCAGACGAGACATGTTGTAAAATATTTTTTAAAGAAAATGATATAAGGAAAACGTTTGATTCCATTTTACTGATTGTCCGGATCTACGTTACTAATTAAGAACGAAAGAATCTATCCATCTATCTATCTATCGGTTTGTTTGTTTTCTCTCAGACTTAGTTATGTCTTTAATTCTATGTACGTAGTTCTGTCTCTATATCCCATAATAAACTGCGTATATATATATATATATATATATATATATATATATATATATATATATATGTGTGTGTGTGTGTGTGTGTAAATATCTATGTATGTATGTATGTAAATATTTATATATGTATGTCTATATATGTATATATGTGTATGTATGTCTATATATGTATATATGTGTATGTATGTCTATATATGTATATATGTGTATGTATGTCTATATATGTATATATATGTGTATGTATGTCTATATATGTATATATATATGTATGTATGTCTATATATGTATATATATATGTATGCATGTCTATATATGTATGCATATATATATGTATGCATATATATATATATGTATATATATATATATGTATGTATATATGTATATGTACGTATATATATATATGCATATATGTATATGCATGTTTATATGCATATATATATAGATGTATATACATTTATAAATATATTCATGTTTGTATATATATATATATATATATATATATACATGTATGTATGTATATGTGTGTGTGTGTGTGTGTGTGTGTGTATGTATAGATGCATGCATGTATATATATATTTGTACATGAATGTATGTATATATTTAGGTATATATTGGTATGTGTATGTTTATGTATAAGTATGTATGTGAGTATATATATATATATATATATATTTATTTATTTATCTGTGAGGGTATCTATACATACGTATGCATATGAGAGAGAGAGAGAGAAGAGACAGAATGGGGAGGGGAAAATGGGGCTGGATGGAAATATATGAAGATGGTTGAGTTAACGAAAGAGGTCCAGCATGTGAATTCCTGCAAAGTAACATGAAAAGGACAGCAATTTTCATAGAAGTAATCAAAAAAGAAAAAAAAAATTTGCATTTATGATATTTTCATTTGAAACCTTATAAAAATCAATTTCCCAGCTAAGATAGCAATTAAGTCGTGTGCAATAATGTATACAGTCTAATATTTCTCATTTGCTTGTTGGTAAATGAGTTCCTACGTCAACTTATGATTGGAATTGGTTTTTGTACACACACACACACACACATATATATATATATAAAGCTTAGAATGTCTGCAAATGTTGAATATTTTCATTGTAATACTTATCAAAAAGCAAACAAAAGGAAGAAGGGTAGTTGGGAGAAGGGAGTGGGCACCCATCTTACTCTTCCCAATATAGGTGAATGTTTCTGCCCAACTTTCTTTATTAAGAACAAGTAACGAGAAGGAAAATTAGGGATTGCATCCTTCTTCGTCGTAACGCTAGGCAAGTTCGAAAAAGTTTTTTTCAACTATCTCAATTTTTTTTTTATTAAACATGGCGATTTGTCCACCCATTTTCAATCGTCACAGTCACCCCCACCTTCATTTCAATTTTACTTAGTATGACAGTTTATCTGCTCCTTTTTTTCAAGCTTCCTCTTCACCACAATGAGAAACATTGCATTTTATAAATAAATAAAATACAAATCAACCTCAGCACTGTATTTTTTTCAACTCCAGAAGGATGAACAGTAAAGCTGATCTCAGTGGGATTTGAACTCAGAATATGAAGAACTATGATTAAATGGCGCAAAGTATTTTTCTTCGATGTTTTAAAACTTTTGTCAGTTCAACGCCAACAGCTAATTCCAACTGTCTTGAGTTCAAATCTTGCAGAGGCAAACTTCATTTTTCGTAGTCTTCCTAGGTGGATAAAATAAAGTTCCACCACTTGTCAAGTATTGACGTTGATATAGTGATATTAATATTAATAAACTACATTTCCTGACTCAAGAAAAATTTGCGGTTCATAAATTGATATTTTTCAAAGCAATCTTAACATTAATTCTTTAGCATTACCAATGATATTCATATAAAACAATAGCAATTTATTATTCAAAACAAAATGCTTAGTAAAAAGAGATTTGTTTATAGGCGGTCTCCTAGGACTAGTCTGAAGTAAAATCTGAAGTATTGTAACAGTGGAAGGAGTTCCAAATTCATTCTATGCCAGAGAACTAGCAACAATTTGTTTTTGCTGCTGTCTATTAACTACAGGTTACTTCTGATGGAACCCTAATGGAAAAGTATTTCATTCAAATTATCCCATTTTTCTGAAAATATATTATCTGATGTTATTTTCTCTCATTTTGTAAGGCGTGATTTTACCAAGGTATCTTCATCTCTTTCCCTCCTTCTTCTGTCTCTGTATACACATACACATTTATTTGCATACATACATGTATACATTCCTGGATATACGTATTCCTTATATATATATATATATATATATATATATAATGTTTTGTCTCATTTGTTCATAATTTTACGAGTATAGAAATATATATACGTGTGTGCATGTATTATAGAGCGCGCGAGAGAGAATTACGTAATAATATTTACATACTGCGTATGATGGGCTTTGAGTGCGCTTACGTAAGTACGTGTCCATGGATGCGCGCGCAGCGCATAAACTTTCCTGTAAGCCGTATGTTCTGCCTGTATACGTAGAAGACGACGTCTCAAGCGAACTCTAATTTCTAAATGACCGTCAATTTCAACAAACGTATATTGCTTTTTATACACTTGAGATTTTTGCCTTGCTTACATACGGCTAGTTTTCATTTATCTCCCAGCCTCCAGTGAAATATTTTTCCTGTTTTCTCTGCATCACCAAGCGTAGTCATATCTGTCCTGTACGTTCATTCATACATACATACATGGCGTACGTATTATCCATGGAAATATGGATACATGTATTCATATATCTGCTTATTCATTCACAGATTTGGGCATAGTCATGAGATAAATACTACTCAAGACATGTATAGACTACAGTTATTCGAAATGGGGGATTCATCCTGTCTCTAAACCGAATATCTTGTCTGCTCGCATACGCATATATGGTGATTGATAACAACATATAAAGAAAAATAGAGAAAACAGGAAAATATAGGGTTAACTAGGATAAGTAATAATTAAAAAGCATGAATTTATAAGTCTATGTGTATACGTGAGCTTGCATTTGTGTGTGTGTATATATATATACATATACGTGTATAGTTGCCACTAAAGTGACGGAGAGTATGAATAGCCACCTTAATAATAATAATAATAATATATATA
>NC_068982.1:43587477-43599288 GCF_001194135.2 Octopus bimaculoides | reverse complement strand
ATATATATATATATATATATATATATATATATATATATATATATATACACACACACACACACACACGAATGTATGCAATAGCGTCTGTGTGTTCGAAAGGAAGAAAAGGAGAAAATAATGACTAAAAATATATAGGTTAAATTGAAATATTTAGTGATAGTCTTAGATGCCCAACTTGCTAGGCATCCGTAAATTGAGACACAAAGTTCTTCGTAAGAACCGCCCAATTATAAAATACAGGAAGTCATCAATATAGAACCGCGATACATGAATCTTCACGCATGTATGCAAATCCCCTCCTCACAGACAGCTAGACAGACACTCACACACTTCCAACAATTCGCTCTATGTGTGAGAAAAGAAACAAGAGAAAAGATATTGTAATAGGCGAGACAGCATCACACGTGTGCCATTTGTATAAACAGAGAGCTGCACAAGCCAATGAGAGAGGGAGAGAGAGCGAGCTTCTACGCGTTGGTTCGTTTGCCTTGTTACAAATAGCAGCTAAATATTCCTGAACTAGCATCCGACAATTTTAGGTGTGGAAAGGACACTATAGATAAAAAATGTAGTTCTTTCAGTACATAGCTCTAAAAAAGACTGTATTTACGTATAGCTGTATGTAGCATGCAACTCTGAACCAACAGCGGTAACCACAGCGACAGTACCAGATGAACGAGTCAACTTTGAGGAGCCTCTAAACGGGGTTCTTCAGCCTGCTAGAAATAGCAATCAAATTTCTTGTACATCACGTATGGGGGGGGAAAAAAAAAAAAAGGAAGACCATATCGGATATTGTAGCTTTAAATACATAATGTAAAAAAAAAAAAAGGAATACTGGAAAAGGTAACCTGTTGGTCATGTCTCGAACGCTATTGATAATACGTCAAATCGATTACGGTTGACCTGGTGATAAACCAAAAAAAAAAAAAAAAAAAAAAGAACATGAACGATAAAATCGTCGGTTTGAATCAAGAGTAAACCGATAATTTTATTACCATAAACATTGAGCTTTACTTTTTGTGATAAACTAAGTTAGAATATGATATAACTGTCATTAACACTGCATTTCTTCGCTTGTTATTCTTCTTACCTCAAACAATTATTCTATCGTTTCCGTTATCCCTACCCCTCTCCTTATACTTCTTTCCTTCGTTTTATCAGTATATCTATTTCCATTATCATCTCTATTTATCTATCTTTCTCTCTAGCTAGCACCCTCCCACTTCCGGTTGCTTTATATGTTGGGTTCCTTTCTGTTGGCAGCGCATATTTGTTTATTCTTTACAACAAACGTTATTAGGCACCTTTACAAGTGTGTCGCCACCTGGATTTTGTTTCCTCATAACTTTCAGAAAAATAAGTATTCTTTAATGAATTTTCTTACAAATGCCTTTCAGGTGATATAGATTATGACTGTATCGGAATTAGTCGTGAAGAAAAAAAGGAAAAAAAAATTGGCGGGCGCGCACACATACATACTGATACACATCACGTACAATTTATCAAGAATATGAAACTTGAAATTAAAAAAATAATAATTATGTATTGTATAACAGTATGTGTGTGCGCATGCTAACCTTTTTTTTGTCTTTTTTTTTGCACATTAAATTCCGATATAATCGTTATCCACTTCATCTGGTAGAAAATTTCATTAAAAAAATATCCATTTTTTTTTTTCTGAATTTTATGAGGAAAATGATATCGACTCGTGTAAATTATCCGAAACTCTTCTATATCCGAAAAAATGTTCCACAACAAATTCTGATATAATCGGAATATACATAACCTGAAGGTTACCTGTAGAAATTTTCATTAAAAATTATCCATTTTTCTGAAAGTTATGAGGAAAGAAAATCAAGTGGTGTGTGCATTTGTATGTAGTTATGCCATATTTATTCTTTATAACATTTTTATATTATATCATAATTATCATTATAAAAATGTGATGGTTAAGTACAAGGAAACGAAATAACCAATAGGACAAATTACATTAAACACAAATAGAAAATATAATTTTTTAATTTCATAATATTATTTATATAACAGCGAGAAAACGTTTTGTGTATCGATGTGATACATCAGCACTATATAACTCTATAAATAATAATAATAATAAAATTAATAAGTCTATAATTGAAAGGGTGGGACTCGACTATAAGTGCCGCTCTCAGCAGGTTAACTTATAAATAATAACTGGTTCGAGAATATGAACACGCACTATATATCAAAATACGGAGCGCAGCAATTTCAAGAAAGTGGAATTAACCTTACCTACACGGATATATGGATCAAACAAACAAGTAAGAATATTTTCTAAATATTTTTCATCCTTTAATAAATATCCTTTATTGATGTGATGTTTCATTAGTGACTAAACATTTATTTAAATGTCATATCTTACTATACTTATCGAAATGTTTTATTTTCATCATTTTAATGCCCACTTTTCAATGCTCGCATGCGTCGGACGAAATTTGCTGAAGCGGATTTCTTTCCGTAGCTGGATGCTCTCCCGTCGTCAACCCTTACGTGTTTCTAAGTAAGGTAATATTTTCCCCTGACGATATGTTTTCGCGGAAGATTGGAAACAAAGGGCACCGTTTGCATGATGACACTTGTTTACAAATATCACATGTGATCTTTCGGATTAGGCACATAAATTGGATCGACTCTTTAGTGAAAGAAGGCTTTTGAAAGAAAATGGTAATCGTTTAGAGCATGATAGGCGAACAGTACTTAATTTACCCGAATCACTAAAATCTCAATAATTCTAAGTGTAAAAATCCAGAAGCTGAAAGAAAATAATTATATATTATAATAATGTATAATGTTTATTTTTAGATTTTGTTACTATTAAAATTCCTTGAGACCAAACGATACTAATCCTTAAAGTATTCTTTGAATGGTATGGAGATGTGTCTGTGAAAATGACGCCATGTAAGAATAAACTTTTGTTAGTTGAGAAGAAACTATCATTCACTTTTACTCAGTTTCTCTCACTTTGCAATAGGTCATTTTATGTGCTTATTTCGAAAGATCGCCTTGACGTTTATTGACAAAACGTAGTTCCAGTAACGGAATACAAACCATTGTCAAATCGGCCAGATACACTTTAATAGACTTGTCGTACTCTCAGTTCGATACGAGATGTAAAAGCTTGGTTAGGGATATTAGAAACCAGATGATTTCGAAGATACGCTCAATACGTCAAATATTAGGAGGTGGTGGCATAGTTCTTTGTATCGAACCATCACTGGTATTTCACGCGTGCATACATTATCAACCTGGAAAGATAAAAGGCGAGGTTGACCAAGACAAGATTTATACACGGAGTGTCAAAAAGGACGTATTGAAATATCACTTAAAAGAAAGTTTTGGCACAAATCTAATAATTTCGAGGGAGGGATAAATCAAATACATCAACCCCAGTGCTCGACTGGTACTTATTTTATCGACCTCGAAAGACTGAAAGGCAAAGACGTCTAGGTGAAATTTGAACTCGGAATGTAAAGACGGACGAAATGCCGCTAAACATTTTGCCCGGCGTGCTATCGATTCTGCTATCTCACCACCTTAAGATATATTGAAATATCTACCACCCTTACACCGTACAACATAACCAAACAGCTTTGCGACTTCTACGGGCAATACAATCTTGCTAGTGACATCAGAGACTACACTAAAGTTATGAAATGATGAAACAAAAAATACTCCACTGGAAATTTCTGATTTTTTTTTTTTTTTTTTTCAATTTTTTTTAATTTTCAAAAGTTTATTTCTATTTATTTTTTATTTCTGCTCTTGGCCGGGAATTTTTAGGGAAGAGCGCAGTCGATTACACCGACCCCAATGCTTCTGATACTTATTTTGATCCCGAAAGTGTGACCTCAAATGCCACTGAGATCGACTTTGCCTTTCATTCTTTCGGGGCTGATAAGTACCAGTTGAGCACAGGGTTCGACGTAATCGACTTATCCCGTCCCCCGAAATTGCTGGCCTTGTGCCAAAATGTGGAACCGTTATTATTATCATTATTTTGTTTGCCCTATGACATCATTCATCGGCAAGACCAGCGGTCATATATCTTGATCATTGGTCTTCTTGAAGTATGTCCTAAACGAGGGTTCCTATAGTGACCAGCAATTCTATATCCGATACATGATGATACAGTAGTGTGTGACTGAAGTGATAAATGGCTGTTACTTCTCTCGGGTAGAAAGGCTTCGTAGGGATTCTCTTTTCAGTTCGATGAGAATTCCTTTGGCAAAGTTAAGTATTCCTCTGTTTGGATATCATCTAAGTTTTCTCCGAAATATTAAATTTTACCATCTCTATTAGAGGAAAGATATTTGTAGAAGAGATCTGAGTGTTCTCTCTTATTTTGTTATTGTTGTTAAAAACAAGAGACAGAATTATTAGAGCAACAGAGAAAATGCTTTGCAGTGTTACTCCCGGCTCATTTACTCCTGAGTTCAAATTCCGTCGAAGTGAGTCTTGCCGATCATTCCTCTTTAGAGTTAATAAAATAAAGTAGTAGTCAGGTACTAAGATAGATGCAATCGGCTAACGTCCTCCCTCTAGATTGCTGTTCTTGCGCCGGAAATTAGAAAGAATAATTGTTAGAAACAAGAGGTGAATTGTTAGATAGCCGAGGAAGATTGTATACGATGTGATTTCCGGTTTTTTACCTCCCCCGTTCAAATTCCGCCTAGGTCTACTTTGGCTGTCATCTTTTCCGGGTTGACGAAATAAGTACCAGCTGAACACTGGGTCGGTGTAATCAACTAGTCTCCTCGTTCCAAAATTTCAGGACTTCTGCATAAAGTAGAAACAATTCATAAAACAAGAAAAGGACGACGAGCTGATGGAAAATATGCTTTGCGATATTTGTTCCGGCTCGCTACGTTTTGAGTTCAAATCCTGCCGAACTTAACTTTTGACTTTTGTGTTTTTCGTCTGCAGACGATGGAATAAAGTACCAATTAAAAAATAGGGTCGATGGTATTGACTTAGCCATCCTAAGGCGGCAAGCTGGTGCAATCGTTAGCTCGTCGGACAAAATACTTTGCGACATTTCTTCGGTTTTACGTTCTGAGTCCATATGCCACGAAACTCGACTTTGCCTTTTATCCTTTCGGGATCAATAAGTACCGGTCAGGTACTGGTGTCAGTATAATCGACTACACTTCACCAAAATTTCGGGTCTTGTGCCTTTAGTAGAAAGGATTAACCTACTGCTTCCCTCAAAACTGCGGGCTCTATGCTTAAATTAGAAATTATTATTAGAAACAAAAAAAATTAAGAAACTTGAGAACATATGCTGAATAGTTTAAGGTAAGCAAAAACATTATTCGTGTGTGTGTGTGTGTGTGTGTGTGTGTGTACGCGCGCAATCGTTATTTGCAGCTGGGTGACCTTCATTTAGTGTACCACTAGAGTGTTTTAAAAAAATGAAACCTGGTTTCATTAGACACGCAAACTGATTGAGCTTTGTTATTTATGTTAAAGAAAGTATCAAGTGTAGAAAACTAATTAATGCAAACTGATTTGGAACATAATTGATTAAATGCGAAGAGATAAGGTGGCGTAAAATGACATTACAATTAAGATGGGACATCACAAAATTATGGCTGTTATTCTTGATTTTTATGTAGCCTCAGGTCAGACGTGACCGATCAGATCATTAAAAAAAAGGACGTTTTGGCAATAACTATCCCACAGTTATCGCAAATATAGTATATCTCGGAGCACATTGTCCAACATGTGCTTCGTCCTTTTAGTTCTTCTAGCAGGTCAAGCGACTACATAAAAGCTCTCGCGTTGGTTCGACATCACCAAACGTTAAATCCACGGCTAATGAGAATCTGATGATTAGACATGGATTAGCTAGTGACATTTTCAATATATCATGCGTAGGCGTGGCTCTGTCATTGAGAAGCTTGCTTCCCAAACATGTCTTGGGTTCAGTCCCACATCGCGGCACCATGGGTAAGTGTCTTCTACTCTAGCCCTGAGCCAACCAAAGATTTTTAAGACTATCTGGTAGGTGGAAACTGAAAGAAGCCCGTCGTACATAAATGCATGTGTGTGTGGTATTTGTCCTCACCGCCGTTTGACAACCGGTGTTGGTCTGTTTACTAAGCGGCCCAGCAAAAAGATCCGACAGAACATGTACCAGGCTTTAAAAATGAAATAAGTACTAGGAGTCGATTCGTTCGACTAGAACCTTTTAAGGCGGTGCCTCAGCATGGCCGCAGTCCAATGACTGAAGTAAGTAAAATATATAAAATAAGGAAATATATGGAATGTAGATAATGCATTGGAATTCAGAACAAATATTGTGCCCCAGTTTGCTGGACAACCACTCTTACTCTCTCTAGTCACCCTCTCTCATTTTCTCCTCCCCCTCCCCCTCTCTCTCTCTCTCTCTGTGTCTCTCTCTCTCTCTCTCTCTCTCTCTGAGTGAATATATGAAAACTCATGAACTTGTAGCATTAACCTTTATTAGGATCTGTTATATGTGCAGTAGAAATTACATAGCTATTTTAGGTAATCTTCAAGTTTAGGGGGATAAAAAAATAAATAAAAATATTCAAGGGAAGTAACTGAACGTCTTACCAGTATTCTCCGTACATCTCTATTTATAAATAAATCAAACACGTGATTTGATTGACGTTAGGGTTAGGGTGTGATTTATTTATAAACAGCTAGAAGAAAACGGATAATACTGGTAAGTCGTTCAGTTATTTCCCTTGAATATTTTTTTTTATCCTCCCAAACTTGAAGATTACCGCTATTTTATATATATAAATAACCAAATTAGCATTAAGATATATTCAATGCAGGAAGTTGTTAAAAGGTAATTAGATATAATTATAATGTTAGGAAAAACAATATTAGTGAAAGACTAATATTAAATGCCATCATGTTAATTATATCGGCATGTAAGGGAGCCAATTCGGCGCTTGTTTCGATCTCTAATGACCTCATCAGCAAACTGGATTGCGTCTCTGGGTATTTTTTGCATGGAATCTGACTCTGATCTGGCAATGCGTCAAATATTTACACCAACCCAGACATCTTAGCTTGCAAACTTTCCTCATTCGCATTTAATTCGTCTCCACTGGTGGTCATGACTGAACGCCTTATATAGTGTGTAGTTCACAGCTTGATCAGGATTGAACCGAAGCTAAGCAAACCCATAACGCAGAAATTCGCTAAATATTCCTCTACAGACACGTTAGCACATACACGCATATGAATACACACACACAAACGCGCTCACACATCGCTGTTCGTAGTGCATACTTCTATTAATAAAAACCCCTACCACTTAAACATTCCATTGCTGAACAGTATCTATTGTGATCTACACCTCACACACAGATTTCGAATTCAGAATATGAATGAGGTGAATGCTGAAGTATGAAGCAAGTTTTACTTGCTGTACGTCTATTAGGTCTGCTGTACTAAATACTTGTTTATTTAACACAGACGCTCGTGCGTGCGCGTGCGTTCACTCTTTCAATTTATCTGAAGGATATAATGTAATATATTTTCCCTTCTGCTATCATAAGCACAAAGCCTGAAATTCGGCAGAGTGGTGTCTGGTCGATTATGTCGACCCAGTGCTCAACTGGTACTTGTTTCATCAATCGTAAGTGGATGAAGGGCAAAGTCAATCTCAGCGAAATTTGAATAACAACAACAATAATAATAATAATAATAACAACAATAATAATAATAATAATGATGATAATAATAATAATAATAGTTTCAAATTTTGACACAAGGGCTGCAATTTTGGGAGAAGGGATGAGACGATTGCATCGATCCCAGTGTTCGACTGGTGCTTATTTTATCGACTCCGAAAGGACGAAAGGTGAAGTCGACCTCGGCAGAATTTGAACTCAGAATCGTTAGCTCGCCGGGCGAAATGCTTAGCGGTATTTCGTCTGTCGTTACGTTCTGAGTTCAAATTCTGCCGAGGTCGACTTTGTCTTTCATCCTTCCAGAGTCGATAAATTAAGTACCAGTTACGCACTGGTGTCGATGTAATCGACTTAATCCCTTTGTCTGTCCTTGTTTGTCCCCTCTATGTTTAGCCCCTTGTGGGCAATAAAGAAATAGGAATTTGAACTCAGAAAGTAGCGACAGGCGAAATGCCGCTAAGCATTTCGTCCAGCGCGCTAAAGATTCTGCCAGCTCACCGCCTTAATAACAATAATAATTATTATTCTTTCTGCTATAGGCACAAAGTCTGAAATTTTGGAAGAGAAGACTAGTCGATTACATCAATTCCAGTGCTTAACTGGTATTTATTTCAATGACCTCGATAAAAGGTAAAGTCGACATTGACAGGATTTGAACTCGGAACATAAAACCGGAAGAAATGCCTCTAAGCATTTTGTCCGACGTGGTAACGAATCTGTCAGCTCAGATATTTTAATTATAATATAAAGGTAGTGAGCTGGCAGAGTCGTTAGCACGTTGGGGGAAAACTGCTTAGCGGCATTTCGTCCGTCTTTACATTCTGAGTTCAAATTCTGTCGAGGTCAACTTTGCCTTTCATCCTTTCGGAGTCGATAAAATAAGTACCAGTCGACTATTGGGGTCGATGTAATCGACTTAACTCATTCTTCCGAACTTGCTGGCCTTGAACCAAAATTGAAATCAGTTATATATATATATATATATTTATATATATATATATATATATATATATATATATTGATGATTGTAGGTATACGGTATTTTGTTATGCGACCATGGGATGCTACAAAGTATATTAAACGTTTTATAAGTCAATATCGTGTACTACTGTGTTAACATTGCACTTTAACCCCGTATTAAGGTCATCTCTACAGATTGTAGAGATAACCTTAACACGCAATTATACATAATATATATGCTTTGTTGTTGGCTTACGACGTCGAGGGTTCCAGTTGATCCGATCAACGGAACAGCCTGCTCGTGAAATTAACGTGCAAGTGGTTGAGCACTCCACAGACACGTGTACCCTTATCTTGGAGATATTCAGCATGACACAGTGTGACAAAGCTGGCCCTTTGAATTACAGGCACAACAGAAACAGGAAGTAAGAGTGAGAGAAAGTTGTGGTGAAAGAGTACAGCAGGGTTCGCCACCATCCCTTGCCGGAGCCTCGTGGAGCTTTTAGGTGTTTTCGCTCAATAAACACTCACAACGCCCGGTCTGGAAATCGAAACCGCGATCCTATGACCGCGAGTCCGCTGCCCTAACCACTGGGCCATTGCGCCTCCACACTATATATATGCAGATAGTAGAGTAATAAAATCATTTGTGTCGTCGAAGAAAAGATAAGCATTTGTGGTATTTGTTCGGAGTTCAAATCCTGCCAAGGTCAACTCTGATTTTCATCCCTTCATGGTTGATAAAATGAAGTACTAGTCAAGTATTGGAGTCGGTGGAGTCTACTAACCCCTCCCCTCAAAAAATTGTTGTCTTGTGCCTAAAATACAAGCCGTTATTATTACACACGTGGTTATGTAGTTAAGTACAGCCCTTTGTAATCTCAGGGTTTCGGGTTCAGTCCCTCTACGCGGCACCTTGGGCTTGCGTTTTCTACTATAGCTCCGAACCGACCAATAGCCTGTGAGTGAATATGGCGGACGGAAACTTTGTGAACGCCTGTTGCGTGCGTGCGTGCGTGCGTGCGTGCGTGTGTGTGTGTGTGTGTGTGTGTGTGTGTGTGTGTGTGTGTGTGTGAGAGAGAGACTCCTTCGTCCTTTTAACCCATAAAGCGCTGGGATTTTACACTTACATAGCATGAGCTACTGAGCACATTTTATGAGAATGAGACTACCATGCACACCTAAAAATAAAAAATAGATCAAATATTTTCTTAGTATATAATGGTGGCAAGTTTTACATCATCTGAAACGTCATTAGTTGAACTATTAGTCCTCATGCATTCTGGTGGGGGGAAGGGATATTCGGAGCTTTTGAGTGACATTAGACCCCAACAAACGCCCATTAATTAAATGCATCTATCTGGGCCACGATCGTGGCCCGTCGCGCTTTATCTGTTAATAATCACTGGTGGTTTGTTTACATCCTCTTAATTTTGAGGTTCAACGAAAGAGTCAGATAGAATGACTAAAAGGATATTTTTTAAAATGATAATAACAAATGAAACGGTGATGAGCTGGCAGAATCTCATTGAAGTGTCGAAATAAGCGCTTTGCTATATTTCTTTCGGCTCTTTGCGTTTTGAGATCAAACCCGGCCGATTTCGGTATCGCCTTTCTTTCCTTCGGGGCCATTTAAAATAAAGTGCCACTCAAGTACAGTGTTTGATATAATTCGCTAAGCCCTCCTGCTCAAAACTTCTGGCTTTTTGTCTTAATTAGGAGCAAGTATTTACATGCATAGAAACACAAAGTAAATCACCAGGGTCTACTTTACCTTTTACTTCCTTCCTCACCGTGTTTCCGGGCTACTTAAGAGTTGGTTGTGTCAATAGCCTGTACTAGGCTGGTACTAATCGCCATTTGTCTCCCTTACATATTGTAGCCGTTTGTGTATATCAAAAGTTATTAGACTATAAAGTGCGGCTTTTCATCCGTCTGCACGATCTGATTTCAAATTCCGCCGAAGTCGAGTTTACCTTTCACCCTTTCGGGGTCAATAAATTAAGTACCAGTGAAATATTAGAGGTGGGGGATGTAAACGAGTAGTTCCCTCCCCAAAATTTCGAGCCTTGTGCCTTTAGTGGAAAGGATTGCTACAAGTATAAAGTACAGTAAATTCCATGTTCAACCGCTTATTCAACCAGTAGTTAAATCAACCATGGAGAGGAACTTATGGGTCACTTGTCCACACAAAAATTTACAAGAGATTTTATTCTATTCTCATTATTGCGTTCTTTTCTGTAAATGTCCGTTTTAAGGAGAGGGTGCTAGTTGATTAAATCCGGTGCTCAAGTGGTACTTATTTCAAATTTTTGCCACAAGAGCAGCTTGGGGGGAGGTGGGGATGAGTCGATTACATCGACCCCAGTGTTCAACTGGTACTTATATTATCGACCCCCGAAAGGCTGAAAGCCAAAGTCGACCTCGGTAGAATATGACCTCAGAACACGAAGACAGACGGAATGCCGCTAAGCTCGTTCGTTCGTTGAAAATATATCACATTCGCGTGTGTGCCTAACTTTCTTTCATTCTTTTTCTTTTTTTCCCTTTCTTCAACGACAAGTAGAAAAAGCGAACATGTTTCGATTCCAGCTTGTAACTATTTTAGTTTTCTCATGTCCCCAAATTTTTCTCCCAGCAAGTCACGAAAGTCTTATAAATCTAGTTACTATTGTCATGAAAGTTGAGATAACGGTGTGAAGACGATGCGGTGATTTGTGGTAAGCAAGATGAGCGACTGCATAGAGATTTCCACGCTCATTAGCAATTGTACTATTTATAGTTGAAGTGCCATTACCACAAACTGAATACTGAGCCGATTGGCAGGACACAGCCAACGCCTGGTTGTGCAGTAGTACACTAATGACTCAGCTCATCTACGTTTATGCGCATGCACGCACGTGCACGCACACACACACACACACGCACACACACACACACACGCACACACACACACACGTGAATGTATACGCATGTATGTGTGTGTATACACACAAACACAAACACACATATGTATATAGTATGTATGTATGTATGCAGTATATATATGTGCGCGTAGAAATATATATATATATATATATATTGTGTGTGTGCATGTCTTAGTCACTGGAAGGCTCTTGTGAAGCAAATCGATCCT
>NC_068982.1:43584675-43587013 GCF_001194135.2 Octopus bimaculoides | reverse complement strand
ATATATATATATATATATATAATGTGCACACGCGCGCGACGGGCTTCTTTTAGTTTCCGTCAACCTAATCTACTCGCAAAGCTTTGGTCGGCACAGAGGTATAGTAAGTAGAGGGCACTTGCCCGTGAGGATTGCTACCCAATCGCTGACTTAAAGGTTAATATTTTCGCTTTTCCAGCCAACTCTTCGCACTCCAGTGGATCATTTAACGAATTCGTTATTTTGTTCATTTTGATGGGCATTGTTTGCGGGTGTGCATAATGAATAACTATAACTGTTAACTGGAATGTTAAATGGATGGGGAAAAAATCTCGTGGACGCATTACCCCTCTCTCTCTCTCTCTCATTCATTCGTTTTATTTTCCAGCGTGTGAAAATGTTACGTACATTTAATAAACTATAATAGCACTGAACGTTGCTGCATACATATATCTGTAGGTTTGAATGTATACGTATGTGGGTCACGTGAATGGTATCATTTATGTGGGTGGATGTTTATATAATGATATAAAAATGATTATGGGATGTTTATATAATGCTTGCTATAAGGTCTGGTTGAATATGCGATTGATCACGTGAAAACAGTCCGTAGAAAGGTGTTCGTAAGATCTTAAATGTTCAGTGATAACAGTCGTGTTTTTAATTATTTCATTGAAATTTCATAACCATCAACTAGGTTACACACACACACACACACACACATATATAATGTGTGTGTGTGTGTGTGTGTGTGTTACATTATATTGTATCATACTATATTATCTTTTACTAGTTTCAGTCATTACACTACGGCCTTGCTGGGGCACCGCCTTGAAATTTTGGTTGAATGAATCAACCCCAGTACTTTTTTTTTTTTTTTTTAAAGCCTAGTACTTAATCTATCGACTCCGGTTTTGCCGAACTGCTAAGTTACGAGTACGTAAACACTCTATCACCGATTGTCAAGCAGTGGGGGTCAAACTGATGTAAACACACACACATACACACATTTGTACATTCCTTTTAAACTCTAGGCACAAGGCCTGAAACTTTTGGGGAGCGATCAGTCGATTAGATCAACCTCAGTACGCAACTGGTATTTAATTTATCGACCTCGAAAGGAAATCTATTCACAAGGATTTGATCGGCCCGGGGCTGTATTAGAAGACACTTACTCAGCGTGCCGCGCTGTTGCGCTGAACCCAGATCCATATGGTTGAGAAGTAAGCTTCGTACCACACAGCCACGCCTATATATATTGTTCGGTTTGTGCTGGAATGTTAAAGTTGATGCTCATCTCATGAAGGTTAATTTTTACAGTTACTCCAAGGATGTATCGATATTTAAAATTTTATTTCATATTAGTACAAAGTAAATACACACACACACGCTCACTCTTTCTTTCTCTCTTTTCCTTTTACTGCTAGTTCTCTCGACCTCGGTATCATAAAAACAAAATTTACTCCAGCGTAGTTTGAACTCGAATCTGACAGTTAACAAACAACTTGATTATACTTAGCTAATTAAACATCTATATCGTGGTTCGGCGAAGCGTGGTAAATTACCCCAAGTGGGATAAAAATGAAATTCTTGATAATGCGGACTCATAAGACTTAAGTAAAATTATATATATATTTTTTAAAAATGTGTTCCTTGCTACGACAAATTTTTCTTCTGGCAACACTGCATCTGTCCGATGTCATGGACATATTAATAGATTCATATGAATAGATTCAATAAGCTTTTTGAATTCGAAGAATTTGATTTTCTTCTTTTCTAATCGAGTGGGTAACGTCGGCATAAATAAATTTTGAGGTAATTGTTTAAAAAAAGTTCCCCGACCCCTGAACTATGTTAATACTTCGCTTGCCTGGTCCACGCTTAACTGTCATCTCCAAACATCACGTCAACATTTTAAATAATTCTTTGTACTGAAGGCAAAAGGCTTGGAAAAAGGTGTATGGCTAAGTCGAGCTCGGCGGAAAATTAAACTCAGAACGTATAGACAGACGATATGTCGCTAAGCATTTATTTATTTATTTTTTTTTGTTCCGGTGTGCTAACGATTCTGCCATTTCGCCGCTTTATAACAATTTATATGTGGACTGCTATCATTATTAAATAATATAATCCCAGATACCTTTAAAACGTAGGGATGGCCTCGACTGGATTGCCTTTGATCATTAACTATTAATTAATATTGTTCGATGCGGATTGACTTAAAGACTAAGCAACCTCAGCAACAACACACACACACACACACACACACACACACACACGTACATATATATGCAACATTTCGTGGAAAAAAATCTACGATCATATGATGTATATAGTATGTGTGTACTATATGTGTGTG
>NC_068982.1:43581432-43582732 GCF_001194135.2 Octopus bimaculoides | reverse complement strand
ACACACACACACACACACACACACACACACACACGTACTATTGTAATTAAATGGAATTTTAAAATTTCAGGCTATTATTGGTCGATGCTTCATGATTAGTTTTCTGAACTTAAATTTTCAGTGCTCGTCGCTCGTTCTCATATATTTGTACACAGAAGCACTGCTGGGACATTTTTACTCTTCAATTCGGTTCGAGTAGGGATATGTGGCGTAGTAGTTAGGACGTTGTTCTCACGGTCGTAAGATCTCGGTTTTGAATCCCGAACCGTGGTTTCAAATTGCCCCAGTTCTCTCAGCTGTAGACGAATTCCTGTAATAGCTGGAAAGTTAGCCCGGCGACGGACCGATGTCCTGTTCAAAGGGGAGTGCTGTTATCTGAGATAACCTGATCTAAACCTCAGTCTTAGGGTTCATAACAGATCTAAATCTAAATCATTTTGGTTGATATTTATTATAGGCGCAGGCGTGGGTGTGTGTGTAAGAAGCTTGCTTCCCAACCACATGGCTCCGGGTTCAGTCACATTGTGTGGCACCTCGGGCCGACCAAAGCCTTGTGAGTAGATTTGGTAGACAGAAACTGGAAGAAGCCCGTCATATATATATCTATAAATACATATATATGTGTGTGTGTGTGTGTCTTTGTCTGTGTTTGTCCCCCTCCACCACCTCTCGACAACCGGTGTTGGTATATTTGCATCACAGTAACGTGGCAGTTCGGCAAAAAGACACCGATAGAATAAGTACCAGGCTTCAAAAATAAGTACCGGGGTAGATTCGTTCGACTAAAATTTCAAGGCGGTGCCCCAGCATGGCCGCAGTCTAATGGCAAGTAAAAAATAAGATATACTTCATTATATTTCCCTCGATTTCTATATAAATGATAATTCGGAGATTTTATATAACCAGAGCCCGTTCATTGCACTTACCAGTTTAAAGATTCTAAAGACGAGATCCACTCCAGTTTGCTTCGTTTATATTGTTGAGGCGCATGAGTGGCTGTGTGCTAAGTAGCTTGCTTACCAACCACATGGTTCCAGGTTCATTCCCACTGCGTGGCACCTTGGGTGAGTGTCTTCTACTATAGCCTCGGGCCGACCAAAGCCTTGTGAGTGGATTTGGTAGACGGAAACTGAAAGAAGCCCGTCGTATCTATGTATATATATAAAAATATGCATGTTTGTGTGTCTGTGTTTGTCCCCCCAACATCGCTTGACAACCGATGCTGGTGTGTTTACATACCCATAACATAGTGGTTTGGCAAAAGAGACCGATAGAATAAGTACTAGGCTTACAAAGAATA
>NC_068982.1:43575891-43580654 GCF_001194135.2 Octopus bimaculoides | reverse complement strand
TTTATCTGTTGTTTTTTTTTTTTAGACGTTTAATGATGGAATGCCAAATAAGTAAGATAAGTAAAAAACGAACGAATTTAAATAACAACTTCAATATCTTTTTGTTGCTTAAGGTGACGAGCTGGTGGAATCGTTAGCACGCCGGGCAAAATGTTTATTTTTGTAAGGTTTTACGTTACAAGTTCAAAATCCGCCGAAGTCGATTTTACCTTTCATCCTTTCCGCTTCGATAAAATAAGTATCAGTTAAGCAAAGGGGTCGATGTGATCGATTTAGCCCCTCCCCCGAAATTACTGGCCTTGTGCCAAAAATTTAGAACCAATATATTATTGCTGCTGCCTTTTATCGCTAGATCATTCCTGCCTAACAAACCTGTTATTAAATTCATTCTAATCATAACTATCGAGTCTTTTTTTTTTTTTAACTTAATGTATCTAGGATAACATGGACTAGTAGATTTCTTTTCTTTCTGAAGATGGTCAGATGTGATTTGAGGTTGTATAGCGAACTCGGATCCTGAGTTTCCACTTGAACTTTATATTCTTTAATGTTCATTCGCTTTATTGTAGACCATTACAGAAACTACGAAAACATCGCCGTGAACAAAATGCTTGTGTAGATGCTTCGCCAGTGAAACAACTCACCGTGTTAACAGCCAATGTAACTATGCAATCGAAAGCTAAGTGTCTTGAACTTGGGCTCTACACAATGATTGAAAGGGTAGGATACAAACTGGGGATTCCTCGATGTCATTTTCTACTCTATCGACTCGGACTTACCGCAAGCATTCATATCCCCATGTATAGAAATACAGATGATGGGATGAAATGTGTATGTGTGTGTATATATATATATCTTTTGGGAAGATGTATTAAGATACTTATTCCCATTTCACCACTACTACGACCGCCATCATCATGAAAGTCATTCAGCTGTAATTACTAAAATTATCTGATAATCACCACATAACTGTACAGATAACATTCATTACTACACTTAAACCATACGTACATACATTTACATACAATGTAAATTGTTTGGTAATTAAGAACACTTGATATACGCGTACATACTGTCACATACACTACCCCACTCCCTATACAGATTATATATATTAGACAAGAAATTTATCTATACTTAGATTGTTCCTTCAAGTACAGTATTGCACACTCCAATAAATCATCGACATTACCCCTTCTTTCTGGAGACTCGTTGCAGTACCTATTCTCTCTTACCTTTACTCACAGTAATATTCAAACGGTGTTCTGCTCCTAAATGTGAGGGAAAAGACTTCGTAATCATCAATATGTTATTACGCAAAATAAACAAACGCAAAGGTGACCTATTTGATTGCTTGGTCGTAAGGATATATATACCTCGCACACGTTGTAACAGGAGCTTATGGTTGCTGAAAGTACCACTGCCTAACAGAGTGTATGATAGCAGTTCAACTAGGTCCACGAAGAAGTCGACAACAGAAACGATGCCCAATGACAATCAATTTTGAGTCTATCTTTCTCCTGAGATAATAAAACTGTCATATATTAGCATGATACATAGCAAGACCCCTGAAAACACATGGTGCGCTCTGAAAGCAGCTATCTCGACAGCTGTCTGGAGTACTTGAGCTTCACCGCAAGAAAATATTAAGACTGGTTTGACGACAACAACACCTAAAACGAAGCAGCTGATTGACAGAAAATGTGGTTTTTCCCGCTTGCTAAAGTGAGAAGAATAATGAGTGCAGAAGGAGAGTTCACTAAAAGAAAAAGTTTGTAGTCCTGAACGTAGCAGGTGCAATGAAGAAAAATTGAAAGCAGACCAAATCACTGTAAATTTACAATCTGGCGGACATGAGTTTTTTTTTTTTTATAGTGTGGTCAGAGCAGTCTATAGTCTTAGTACATCAGACTCAACATTCCTTAGATCGAAAGAAAGAGCTAACAACCAGCAAAAAGAACAAAATCACGAAAAACATTTCGAAATCTTGCTTAATCATGATTCTGCAACAAACGAAGGATGTCTGGACAATATCCCGCCAGGTCAATGACGAAGAACTTACAAGCTCCAATTTGTTCCTTTAAAAAATTAATAAAGCTCCTCGTACCGGCAGCATTTTGGCAATCAAGCATTTAAAACAAAGCTTTATGCAGTGTTTCTCCGCTAATCTGAACGCGAGAAAAGAGATATAATCTCAAGAGATATCATTATTATTACTATCGTCAAGAAAGGAGTCAAACAACTGTGGCAAATAGAGAGAAATCGCGTTTTGTCTACTTCTATAAAATTTCTGGTTTGATTCCTGCTCAACAGATTCATTTTCTTATCGGAGACACATCTTGCCCGATCATAATCTGGTTTTAGACCTTTCAGAAGACTATTATTAGTTGAATCGAGAACTGAAATATAGTACAGATACGTAATTACCCCTACTCTCGTCCCCATGTTAGTCACAGCTATACTCGGGCTGCTAAGGGTAAACTCTCACCAAGTGTCCAGATTTCATACCAGAAAGATAGCAGCCCGTGCTAAAACGAAGGTTACAATGTCGGCAATTGCAGTTTGACATGCAAATGACTTCACAAATTAGCGTAACTACACACACACACGCACGCACGCACGCACGCACGCACGCACGCACGCACGCACGCACGCGCGCGCGTATATTCACGACAAACTTCAGCCTGCAATTAGCAACATGAAAATTTGAAGTCCCTTGCAATATTCGTGTTGCACCGAGTTACAAACACTCCCTTCTGCAATACACTGAAGTCATATTTGACCTATTGTTCAACATTTATAATATAAAATAAAATAACCCAGATCAAAGTTTTGGTAAATCAAATGACTGTCCAGGGTAGCTAGTACATTGTGGATACCATGGGGAACAAATACAGCTTCGGTTTCCCCAATTCTGCCCCTCTCCTGTGACTTTTTTCTCTCATTATACTTTGAAGGAACTTACACCAAACGAACAGTTTAACGCATTCCGTGATAATTGTAAGATTGATTTGCATATATTTATGTATATTTGTAAATTATGACGATGTCGTAAATTGTATCTCGTATGTTAAAGTTCAGCTGATCTAAGGCGCCAGCTTTCTCCAGAAATGACGCCAATCCTAATTCAATAATCTCCCTCCCGCCCCCATCTCCTCCCCTGTGTGTGTGTGTGTGTGTGTGTGTGTGTGTGTTCATCTGGAGGTCTGAATTCATTTCAAATATTGCTATTTCGTTTTTGTATTTGTTTGGCAAGATTTTCATATTTGTGTTATCAGCGTTTTGAATAATTCATGGAGTTTTTTTAATTCGATTTTGACTCGCTATACTAGTTATTTCATTTAAATCGGTATAAATTCTTTAAAAAGAAATAAGTAAAAAATACGAAAGAAAAAAGGACGCCATCTCGTGTTTGGTGACAACCAGAATTTTGACCGAGGAGTTTCACAAATTAATGACATCGGTCCATTATTAGCTGTCTAATTTGCTCATTTATATACATTCACGTATGTACTATATATATTTATATAAACGCAGAGCCTTTTAAAGGCGGGTTTTAGCTATTGTATCACTCCAGGATCCGTAGATCGAAGCAGAGGTCCGTGAATATCTCACAGCATCTTCCCCAAGTTTAAAAAATCGAATAAAAAACCTTGAATTTTGAGAAAGGGTTAAGCGGCCCGAAAAGAGAAACAGCCTCGTTCCTTTTGCAAAATTTCCCTTGCTGGCCAAGCACATACGTAATCAGGGGGAATTCGTCTTAACATGGTTACGTGTGTATATAACGCCATCAGTAGCGTAGCCTGATGTGAAGAGGGCGGTCTGCTTCTGGCGACGCTTTTGGGTCTGTTGTGTAAGCCTACAGAAGCTTGGGGATCGCAGCGAAAAACTCAAGGACTGCTCCGGGTCGGCAAAACATAACTCTAACTGCACCGCTAAATGCTATTCTTATTCATCATATTAGTTACTTGGGCAAATTACCCATTATTAGGTCTAGCCGATGACGAAGACTCAAGCGAAAATTCAAGAGATATTTGATGTTTTACATGTTTGATTTACTTAACAAATAAATAGTTATCAATTTTTGAACTAAAGAAAAATTACATTACATCAGAATCGTAATCTCTAGCGGTGACAAGTTGTGACGCCTATATGTATTTCTCTGAGGTTATTAGTGACGTAAGTTAAGCGGCTCCAACCAGTAATTGAAACCGGATCGGTGAATCGGTCAGCATGATCTTTATGACCTTCCAGAGGTCATACTGTACGATAAACAACTCTCACCTGCTTAACATGTGTATGTATAGTTTAATATCTGTGTAAGTATGCATACGGCGGTATTTAGGAGGACTAAACAAAAGGTCTTATAAAACGATTAATTCAGAGTGTACTGTTATTTTCTTCTATTGCTTATTCCGAAACCACAATCTTCGTACGATTTGAACCTCGTTGACCCACGAAAAATAAAATCTCGAGCCATCAAAATTTAGAAGCATGCGCACTTATTTCTTTCTCTTTTTTTTTTTTTGTCTTTCCGAGAAGCGGGCCGCATGTGACAGTGTTCATTATCCTGCTGGCTATACTACTAAAAGTGGAGGTGCAATGGCCCAGTGGTTAGGGCAGCGGACTCGCGGTTTCGATTCCCAGACCGGGCGTTGTGAGTGTTTATTGAGCGAAAACACCTAAAGCTCCACGAGGCTCCGGCAGGGGATGGTGGCGAACCCTGCTGTACTCTTTCACCACAACTTTCTCTCACTCTTACT
>NC_068982.1:43574777-43574998 GCF_001194135.2 Octopus bimaculoides | reverse complement strand
TTTTTTTTTTTTTTTTATTTCCTATAAGATAACGAGAGACAGAAACATATATCTGATATATATATATCTATATATATATGTATATATATCTATATATATATGTATATATATCTGTATATATATGTATATATATCTATATATATATGTATATATATCTATATATATGTATATATATCTATATATATATGTATATATATCTATATATATATGTATATATATCT
>NC_068982.1:43570555-43573308 GCF_001194135.2 Octopus bimaculoides | reverse complement strand
GACTGCGGCCATGCTGGAGCACCGCCTTTAGTCGAGCAAATCGACCCCAGGACTTATTCTTTGGAAGCCTAGTACTTATTGCATCGGTTGTCAAGCGATGTTGGGGTGACAGACACAGACACACATATATACGACGGGCTTCTTTCAATTACCGTCTACCAAATCCTCTCACAAGGCTTCGGTCGGCCCGAGGCTATAGTAGAAGACAGTTGCCCAAGGTGTCACGCAGTGGGAATGAACCCGGAACCATGTGGTTGGTAAGCAAGCTACTTACCACACAGCCACGGGAAAATACTTTGAAAGTAAAGTGCCCATGAAATGTGAAGAAACTCTTAACCTTTTCATTAGACACAAAATGATGGGCGAAATATTTTTAAAGTGAAAATGACTTTAAAAATACGGTAAATATTTCGTAAAAGACCCGTTCGTAACCTCGGTGTGAAATAGTTTTTCTCCATAGGTTTCTTTCGAGTGCATTCAAGGTATCTCAGCTGCAAACATTTGGCTGCTATTTCTAGCTCGCCCTGCTACCACGTAACAGCTATTTGCGATAAAGCACCCGAAATACCTGTTACGTGGTATCAGAGCGAGCAAGAAATAGCAGCCAAATCTTTCCTTTTCTGGAAGGCCGTTTACACGTGATTTCGATATCACATTCTTTGAAAGCAGGCGAAATAACCTGGAAAAGAAAAGAAGAAAAAAAAAACGCATTTGCTGGGGAAACTGAGACTTACCCGGTAGCTCGAATTATTGGTGACCCAACGGGTCACGGGCCAGTGCTTCTCAAACTATCTGATGTGGTGTACCGGGATCCCCCCCCCCCAATCTAACAGGGACCGGTAATATTTCTTAGTAATATTAATTTATACCGAAAAACAATATTTATAATGAATACAATAAAAGATGACAATTTCTTAATATTTATTTTGTAAACGAATAATACAATATTACATAAGCTGATGAGTTATTTATTACAATGTATAAGGCGAAATTACTGAAATTATGCTATGGATTGTTTCTTTTCTGGAAACTCGCCGCGGACCGGCACCGGACCGCAGAGTACCGCTTTGAGTACCACTGGTCTAGTAAATAAATAAATATATATATATATATATATGTATGTGGGTGTCTGTATGTATGTGGATGTCTGTATATGTGCGTGTGACTGTATAAATGTGTCTGTGTCTATATATGTGTGTGTCTGTATATATATGTGTGTGTGTGTGTATATATATATATATATATATATATATATAATTTATGATATATATAACTAAATATATATATATATATATATATATACGTATATATGCAATGAATTTTGCAATATAGATACATGGCATTAACTGGAACAAGGAATGAGATATATAATATTGAATATTGTCTGTCTTCATTCTCATTCATACATTGCATCCTTCTCTTTTCGATCGATGTTAAAGTATATACATACCATCCCTAGCAGATAACCCCTACCCCAAGTAATACCTCATATTTTGGCGGAGCGGGGGAGAGACAAAACCTTTCGATAGACTCGATCGTCAATATTTGGCAGTTGTGCTCGTGACAGTCGGTTTCGGCCCCGTCTTTCTTGGTTGGATTGCTGCAATGTACAGCGACATGTTGTCAGTGATTAGGGTGAATGGCTGCCTATTGTAACCATGCAGTACCATGCACCTGACCTGTCAGATGTTCTTGTCGTGTATGTAATGACACTTGATTCACTCCTGTGGAAACTAGTGGCATGTCTCTCAACAAAAATTTGGCTGTGTGGTTGGGAAGCTTCTCAACTATGTAGTTTTTGGTTGAGTCCTGCATAGCACCCCCAGACCAACCAAAAACTTGTGATGGGGTTTGGCAGACTTAAACTCAAGAAAGCTCATTATGTATGTATGTATGTATGTATGTCATTGTTCAGTTTTATTGCAAAATTTCTTGCATGTATGTATGTATGTCTATCTATCTATCTATCTATCTATCTATCTATCTATCTATCTATCTATCTATCTATCTATCTATCTATCTATCTATCTATCTATCTATCTATCTATCTATCTATCTATCTATCTATCTATCTATCTATCTATCTATCTATCTATCTATCTATCTATCTATCTATCTATCTATCTATCTATCTATCTATCTATCTATCTATCTATCCATCTATCTATCTATCTTTCAACTGGCCAAAATGAGTTGTACTTGTAATTCAAAAGGGCCAGCCTGGTCACATTCTTTGTCACGCTGAATCTCCTTAAGAACTATATTAAAGTTTCGCGTATCTGTGGAGTGCTCAGCCACTTGCACGTTAATTTCACGCGAAGGCTGTTCCGTTGATTGGATCTTCTGGGACCCACGTCGTCGTAACCGATGGAATATATGTATGTATGTGCGAGTGTGTTTGCATGTTTGTATTTGTCCTCGGTTTGGTTTGTATACGTCCCCGTAATCCAGAGGTTCGGTATTTAGGCATAAATGACCGACGGAATAAGTATTGAGCTATTGAAAAGTACTAGGGTCTATTCATTCGGTTGATATACACTTCTTCAAATGGGTGCACCGCTATGGCCGCAGTCCAATGACTGAAGCAAATATGAGGTAGTTGTATATGAAATGCCATAGAAGATAAGTTTTTGATTTATTTAGATTGTATCCTCGCTTTCAGGAATGGTAGATCAACCGATTGGTGGTAGTTATGACTACGCTCTTTGACCATTTCGGGATGTGAGGAAAAAAATAGAGAACAAAAAAAAAAA
>NC_068982.1:43569486-43570545 GCF_001194135.2 Octopus bimaculoides | reverse complement strand
AAAAAAAAAAAAACAAAAAAAACACGAAAGAGAAAAATTGTATAGGGATTAACACGACGGCCTTCTTTCAATTTCCTTCAACCAAATTCGCTCACAAGGCTTTGATCGGCCTGAGTCCAACGTAGAAGACATTTCCTTAAGGTGCCACACATGGCCTAGATAATTTGCATCAATGAAAACCCAAAATTAGCGAAAAGAAATTACTCAGAGTGGCCAGTGGCAAGTATTTTAACAACTGTATATAATTATATAATTAAAATAAATGTAAGATAATTATGTTAGCATGGAAATGCGGGGGTGTGATATATGCAGTATATAAAAATCTATGAATGGCATATGAAAGACCACAGTCGTTTTACGAGTGTCTGCAACTTTTAGTATTAATGAATCATCGGCTAATTTACTTAAGATAATTGGTACTCAATGTATTGAGCGGTCTTTTCTTTCGTTCACGTGCGCCCGCACGCACGCACACACACACACACATATATACATATATTAGTTTAACGTACGAAATAACGCATGTGTGAAAGAATGCGTGCATGTACGCGGGCGCGCATTCACACACACACACACACACATACACACGCACACACAAATGTATAGCTGCGTGGTAAGAAGTTTGCTTCCCAGTCGCATTATTCCGGGTTCAGTCCCGTAACCTGTAACTTTCTACTAATAGACCCGGCCAGACCAAAACTTTGTGAGTGGATTTGGTAGAGAGTCACTGAAAAAGCCCGTCGCGCGTGTGTGTGTTTGTCTGTCTGTCTTTGTCTCCTCACTACTACTACCTCCACCGCCCCCCCTGACAACCGGTGTTGGTTTGTTTACTTTCTCGCTTAGCAGTTCTGCCGAAAGATCCCAATAGAATAATCACCAGGCTTAAAAAGAAAAGTACTTGGCGTGGGTCGATAGGCGGTGCCCCAGCATGGCCGCAGTGTCATGACCGAAGCAAGTAAAATATTCTCTGTGCGTGCGTGCGTGCGTAAAGATAAATGAACATAAAACAAATAAAAATTTGCATGCGGACTAGGAGAGAATATGACAAAAAGCTTTATA
>NC_068982.1:43562554-43568965 GCF_001194135.2 Octopus bimaculoides | reverse complement strand
CACACACGCACACACACACACACACACACACACACATTTAATGTATGTGTATGCAAACATGTACACACACACATATGTTTATATAAAGGGAGGAGAGAGACAGAGAAAGTATGGTAAGAGAATAAAGGCGTATATTCGTGTATGGGTTTGCGTGCAACATAAAGGGTGAATGGAAACACAGGTAGCTGGTAGTTGTAGTAGTGGTAGTGGTGGTGATGGTGGTCGTGGTAGTTTGCTGGTTCTTTTGTGAGGACTGAATATAAAATAGACAATAAGTAGAATTTGCTACAACAATTCAATTTCTTCTTCCTGGGTGACCAACATAGGAAATGATTTCTGATTTCAACTCGTAGCAATGGGGCGATTCTGCTCTGCTCCCTCGATCTGCTGGAAATAACAGTCAAAAGTTTTCTTAAAATTATATGCCTACATCAGATAATGTAGGGCTTTGTGCTCAAAATAAAACTGGCTGGCCATGACTGAAGTTTCTTTTCTTTCTTTTCGTTTTCTAACTGCTTTTTCAATCATGAGAGAGTATGGCTGCGTAGCTTTAAGGAGCCACTTCGCAATGATGACGGTTTAGGTTCAGATCTACTGCGAGGCACCTTAGACAAGAGTGTCTTCTAATACAGTTCCAGGCCGATATCCAACAATTTGGTATACGGAAACTGCGGAGATCTGTCGTGTGTGTGCGCGTGTGCGTGTATACATTATCTATCTATCTATCTACCTAGTCCTACTGCATGGCACATTGAGCAATGTCTTCTACTATAGTCTCGAGCTGGCCAAAGCCTCGAGTGGGTATGGTGGACGGGAACTGAAAGTAAACTGTCGTAATATATAATGTGTGTGAGTATGTGTCTATGTTTGTCCCCCCCCCCGCCACCTCTTGACAACCAGTGTTGGTGTGTTTACGTCTTCGTAAATTAGCGGTTGGGTAAAAGAGACCGATACAATAAATACCAGGCTTAGCAAAAATTAAGTACTGGGATCAGTTTTTCAAGGCGGTGCCCCAGCATGGCCGCAGTCTAACGACTGAAACAAGTAAGCGAATAAAAGAATACATACAAGCTTACACACACATGCACACACGCGCACACCACCGTAAATATCAATAATCCAGTGAAGCGAATGCAGGGCTTACCTATCGGATGAATTGCAACGGGATTACTGACTCTTTCTTATTACTCATTACGGTTAGTCTGAACCTGGACTATATCGGAGTCCTCGTACGGTACCCGCCTGAATAATTTATCCCTATATACACTTGCTTCTCAACTACATGGTTCCGAGTTCAGTCCAACTGCGTGACACTCTGTGCAAGTGTCTTCTGCTATAGCCTCGGACCGGCCAAAGCGTTGTAAGTAGATTTCGTAGATGGAAACTGAAAGAAGCCCGTCGTATATGTATATATTTGTGTGTGTGTTCTTTGTGTCTGTTTGTCTCCCCTCCTCACTACCACCACAATCGCATGATAACCCATGTTGGTGTGTTTACCTCCTCATAATCTAGCGATTCAGCAAAGAAGACTGATAAATTAAGTACTAGGCTTACAAAGAATAAGTTCTGGAGTCTATTGCTTTGACTAAAACCCTTTAAGGCGGTGCTCCAGCATGGCCGCAGTCAAAATGACAAACGAGTAAAAGAATAAAAGAATATACATATGAATAGATGTGTGTGTGTGCGCGCGTGCTCCTCGTGCTTGGTGCGCCGTTTCTCACAGCCTAGCAACCGGCATTTGTTATATCCCCAACTTAGAGATTTGTCGAAAAAGAAGAAAAAAAAGAATAGAACGAATAAGTAGCAGACTTCAAAAAAAAAAAAAAAAAAAAAAAAAAAAGAACTTTTCTGTTTGGCTGCCAATTTCAAAATCTCTTCGACCTAATTTCATATTCAGTGTAATGATACACTATTATAGGCTAATCAATGCCATGGAAATCATTTTCGCTATAAATCAATCGTATAGCCAATCGTAAGCCATAAACATATTCATGCCTGTTTCCATAGTAACAAGCCGACCATGAGAATTATTTTGTTTGCGAGAAAGCACGTGTTGACAAATATATTGAAACCACTTGTTGATGTTGTTCTACTGTTTTACCCACCTAAATGCATATCGAATGCTTAAATGTTTTTTGTTTTTTGTTTTTTTTAAAATAATTCTTAATATGCTGTCTATTGCATTAAATGCATATTAGATTCTTAAAACTACAAAAGACGTTGTTTACTCATTTTTCGTGTGTAGAATACACGCTATTTTCAAGATATTGACAAAATGTGCTGTCCAGCACAAAATGACAGTTTCCAAATCCTGTTTTCTGACTGGATGAAAATGATCAAACTTTAAACCTCTATAACCTTTCAATAAAATTTCTGAAAAAGTGAAATATCTCCAGCAATTCAGCTTGGAAAACTACATTAATGTATCACATTTTAAAGTTTTCGATAAACTTTAATTTTTGAAGCCTTGGCAGCCAAACGGAAAGGATTAAAAAAAAAAAGTCCTAAAACGCTTCAAGCTCAGACTCCACCATGACCGCAGTCAAGTGAGTGAATCAAATATTGGAATAAAAATAAAATAATATAAAATAAAAAGCAAACGCCAAAAAGGAATGTACTGCTCATTTTTCAGACAGACTGCCTGGGGTTAAAAAACAACAGCTTCATTTTGACATCGGCAAGTAGGGCTAACAAAATACACGAAAATGTGTTGTAAACACGACTGAATTGACACCCGGTTCCCTAGAGAAAGACAAAAAGTAATATTTGATTGACCCAGCGAGATGGCAGTTGGTGTAAGCATTTTGAGACTTGTGGGAAAAAAAGATGTTTCGTTCATACTTTAGCGATGTTCCCAAAAGCATGTTAGCGATCTAAGTAAAATGAAATAGCTACGTATGCATGCATGCATACATACATACATACATACATACATACATACATACATACCAACCAGCGATGGAGACGAGAATGCTGATTTGTCACATTATATATATACTGCGAAAATCATAAGGGTAGAAAATTTAGAGAAAATTTGTGACATCAGCTAGATATCTACACACGCGCGCGGTGTGTGTGTGTGTGTGTGTGTGTGTGTGTGTGTGTGTGTGTAAACGCAGAAAATGTGATTGGTACTTTTAATCTTTAAATAACATATGCGCGTTTCTCTAAGCCGATTGTGTCTAGTACATAAGCCAATGGAGTAACTTCTCCGAACAGGGAACGCGTGCGTTATATCAAGTATAAAATTACCAATTAGGTTGTTTTCTTTGCAGTTCGAACTTCGAGGGATCTGATTGTTGTCAAATCACATAGAAAATAGAGTAGTGTGGAACTGTTTAACGGTGACAAACCTTTTTGTAGCTATTCGCGCCTTTCACCAGACTTTTAAATTTTCCGCATGCATACACAGTCCGACCACTTTGTAATCTTTTTACTAGAAACTGGTAGTCCCAGGCTGGTTCATTCATAATTTTGACAATTTTTTTTTAAAGTCGGTCGGTTATTAGAAATGAACCTTGAATTAAGAAAGGATGAATTTTGTGCATCCTTGCTCAGCCGCGACACATCAAACATAAATACTTTCTTTCAAGTTCTTATTGCCAACGTATTACTTCATAGTGTAGGCTCACTTAACTACGCCAATTTTTCCACTCCCTTTTATAAAATTTACTGAAGCGCAGACCCTCCTTTTTCAAGGTGTTGATGGAGGTTTGGTCTAAGAAGAAAATTTCTACCTTCAGACCTTTCAGCTACATCTATTACTCTTCTTTCACGTTAGGGCGACGGGCAGAAAAAGACTGGAGATAACATCTTTTTGATATAAACCCACCAATCAGCAAAGGCACGGATACTGGACGAATGCGTGTAAAATGGTTTTGTCATCCTGCTTGAGTCTCAGACAAGTTCAGTTGCTAGCGGTTTCAACAGACCCATAAATGTCGAACATGACCTAAAGCCCTACTCCCTGGTCTGTAGTCGTATCAAGTTCGAGAACTTTTTGAAATTGTCCTGTTCGTAATCTCTAATCAAAAAGGCCTCCAGAGAACAAATTAGCCTCTCTGTGACCGTTCGATAAGTTAAAAATAGCTGGCAAATGACATTATGTCTCAATCTAATACGGGTTGATCACAGCTTGAAAGCTCTTGGTTGTAGGTCTGCTAGTTTAAGTGATTTGGTGGATAAACAACACGAACATATAGTCTTGTGGTTATCATCGTCGTTGTCGTACATAGATACTTAAGTAATGGCTTACCCGTTTGTCTATGGATTGAAATTTAGCTCTTTCTCCTTTGAAAGGAAATTAAAAACAAAACAATATCATTAAATCCTGCACGTATATGTGACCGAAATATAGATTGTGTCATATTTCTGTAGAATTCATTGCGCACATAATCAGCAGCTGCCCCGAAATGTTATTAAGGTTATACATTCCTATGTGGCATGATGTTCTTGCTAAAACAATATACAATACCATCTGTAGAGAGGTTTGCCGTGGGATAGATAAATAAATAAATAATTTTTTTAAAAAATGAATATTGGTGTAACGTTCCCATCAAAACATCCTCCAAATGCAAACACAACGGGCCTGAAATACTTGTCTGGGACAGAAAAGAAAAATATCTTGCACTGTTGTGGAGATCAACCTTGGAAGTTGTGACTGTTTCATTAAGGAATTATTAGTAACGAGAGCATTTTAAAAGAACTTTCCCTGGAAACCTATTTCGTATTTCTCTTGGTTATACATTCAAAAATATATATAGTTATAACTTTTATTTTTGAAATTCTGAAGTAAAGAAAAATACTATCACGCATTGTAATTTAATCTGAAATTAGATTAGGAAAAAAAAAAAAAAAAAAAAAAGATGTAAGTCTTTTCTAAAGTTTAGCGAGTAACTTGATACAACTATTTCTTTCTAAACTTGAAATATATATGTGATTCTGTTTTTTTTTTTATGGAACGGTGGATCTCGAAACAAATAAAGCTATAAATAATAATGTAAATATTGGGTTGAAAACCTCTTTGTGTGACTCGAACCCACATCTTATGTAAACATGACAGCCGTTCTACCATTGTGCTAAAACAATGTTTTGAAGTTTTCGATCCATTTTAGATTTTGCGCGCGTGTGTGTGTGTGTGTGTGTGTGTGTGTGTGAATGAGGGAGGAGAGAAATTCAGTGAGATTTGTTAGTTAATCGCAGACTTTACTGTACACTTCAGAAACAACTAGGATGTTTTGTCAGACTTGATGTAACGTTCATACTGAAGGATCTCACCTATTTCCCTACGCATACATCCCGCCATAGTTCTTTATTTATATGATGAATTCAAAGAGTTAAATAAAAAGGAAGAGCATATCTACTAGAAAAGGAAAAGCACTTAGTAGCAGTTGTGCAAATTGCGACAGTAAGTAGATAGTGAAAATAACTATGATTTCTCTTAAATTTAGAATGTGACTACGTAATTGTTTGAATTTCAATGTTGGAAGTTAGTTTCTTCACTTAGAGACTATTCAGAACTAATTATTAGTAAAGAAGCTACATTCTTCAGCAACTGTAATTTCTACTATTTGTGATTTCGTAAACTACGTCTTTTATTATTGTCTAGTGCATACATATATGTATATATATAATCAGAAACCTTAGCCCTTTGCTTGTCCCGAGTGTCACATGACATATTTCCCCGGCTTCCATGCATCATATGATTACACAGCCACAATTTTTTTTCAGTTACTTGATTAATTTGGGACTAAAAGAAAGCTTCATGTTACTCAGAATGTATGAGACAAGGGCCAACCAAATGCTTGGCCGTTTAGGAAAAACATATGAAAATACTTTGAACAAGCAAAGGGTTAAGTTTGTAGTCCAAATGTAGAGGTGGGGGGGATAAAAAAAAAGCTGAGCACATAAAGCGGATTCTGTAAATTAGATAAGCTGAATAATGAAAAAAATGTAATAATACTTTCTGTCATTAATGTTATCAAACTGATGCTGGAATTTCAAAGATGTAGAAAATTATAGTTATCAAACAAATGTAAAGCAACAGTCTATAAATGAACCTGCACTTGGTCGTACGATTTGCTAGAAATATCAGTCATCTTTTTTTTTTTTTTTTCAAATCATTTCAAGCGGCCTTTTAATACAGGGTAAACCATGCTGAATAATATAGTCTGATCTAAATTGCCTGAAAAATGAACTAAATGGTCACATTTACATGACCAGAACTAACTTGGAGCTGAAGAAAAACCTTCTTTATGTGGATGGTACGAACTTTGGATCTTAACAAACTATTGCTTCTAAGGCTGGGCCAACGAAAAGCTTCTTTAGTCCAAACTAAAATATTTCGTACGAAGAAGTTTCCATCAGAACTGGCTGGACCCATAACGATGTTGAACATCACTTAGTGGTGAT
>NC_068982.1:43558121-43561538 GCF_001194135.2 Octopus bimaculoides | reverse complement strand
ACCTTTACCGCTCTCTCTTTATCGTGGGAACATTCTCGAAATGGCATTCCAAATATTTTTCTCTTCTTTTCTTTGTCAAGCGATTGCTATTCCCCTTTCACCTCAAATATCTCAAAAACTCCACCCCGGATCCTCAAAGTAAAGCCCCCCCCCCCATAACCTAATTTTGTTCTTGACATCCACTACTATAGTCTAATTTTAATCCAGACTGTCTCTTCTACTCCGAACCTTACTTAATAATAATAATGATTATAATAATAACACTTTCTACTATAGGGAACAAGGCTTGAGATTTGGGGGAGGGACTAGTCGATTACATCGACCCCAATACTCCACTGGTACTTATTTCATCAATCTCGAATGGATAAAAGGCAAAGTCGACCTCGGCGGAATTTGAACTCAGAACGTAAGCGACAGGCAAAATACCTCTAAGCATTTTACCTGACGTTGTTAGCTCGCCAGTCACAGTTCTATAGCCAATCACTTTCTTTTCTTTTTCATAAGTTTGCTCACTTTAACAACTGTTACTTTGTGCAACCGCTCCATTCCAACGCGATAGCGCACGCACACACACACCAACATGCATACAGATAGATAGGTAAATAGATAGATAGGTAGATAGATATTGTCGCTCTGCACGCTAGAAATGGCATCGGATCTTTTTTAAAACGGGGGCCACATTTTTCATTAATGTTTTACGTAGTGTTTTTGGTACCGAAAGACTTTCAAACTTCGTATACTTATCTATATTGTGTTATAGAACAGAAAAATATTTTTGTATTCGAATTTATTTCATGTAAAAAATTGTCTTATTTCGATAATTTCAACCAATCACTGTTGTTTACATTTACTCTTTTGGCTGATTAAGCGGTGTAAAGCGTATTTAATTTCCATAGCTTCGTTTTGCTTTTTGCTTTTTAAATTTGCTGTTTTACTCTAACCCTAACCCTAACCCTATCACCGATAGAATTGTTTCAGAATCGTTTGTTTATGTAGTCGGCACTTAATGTATATCGGCTGAATGGACGTCAGTGATTGGTTGAAATTACAGAAATACGACAACTTTAACATGGAATAACTTAGGGATTTCTTTTTTTTTTTTAAGAAGACTAAGAGAAAAAGATGTTTTATATGACACATTCTACCAGTGTTCCACGTTTCAAAGTGTTTCGTTAATGAAAAATGTGGCCCCCGTTTTAAAAAAGATCCATGGCAGCTAAATCGGCCTCGTTTTTCCAACAAGCTGGTTGGATCGTTAACAAGTCGGACAAAAACAATGTTTAACGGGAATTTCATCCGGCTCTTTTGAGTTCAAATTCTGCCCTGGTCGACTTCGACTTTCATTCTTTCGGGGTTTGATAAAATAAATGCCAGTCAAAATACTAGGGTCGGTGTAATCGACAAGCCCCCTTCCCTCAAAATTTTAGCCCCTGTGCTTATAGTAGAAAGAGGTATTATTACAAATATGCTTCACGTCCCATTCATGTTTGTCTCTTTCTCTCCTTCCTTTAGTATTTCCCTCCTCCCTCTCCTCTCATACTCTACTGCGTTGACTGAATGAAATCTGGATTCCCTATTAATAGCTTATGCAGCAGCTGCAGCAATCCTTTTTATTTTGTTTTCTTTTATTTATTTATTTATTTATTGCGCTTTTTCTAATCAACATCAGTTGTCTGCAACGCGATGAACGACGGGTTTTTATTATTATTATCATTTATTTCATGAGTTTTTTTTATAAGCGAACAACATAATACACCCACGTGATGGAAGATGTGTGTGTGTGTGTGTGCGTGTGTGTATCGTTTATCGTTTACTTGTTTCAGTCATTTCATTGTGGCCATGTGGTACTACCTGAAAGGGTTTTAAGACCCCAAAACTTTTTTTAACTAAGTCCTTATTCTACAAGTCTCTTTTTGCCAAACCGTTATGTTACCGTGATGTAAACGCACCAACACCGGTTGTCAAGCGGTGGTGGGACACACACACACACGTATGTGTATATATATATATATATATATATATATACACACACAACGGGATTCTTTCAGTTTCCGCCTACGAAATCCACTCACAAGGTTTTAGTCGGCTCGAAGCTATAGTGGAAGACACTTGCCCAAAGTGCCATGCAGTGAGATTGAACTCAGAACCATGTGTTTGAGAAGCAAGCTTATTACCACACAGCCACGCCTGCGTATGTATGTATGTTTATATATATATATACATGTGTGTGTGAGAGAGAGAGAGAGGTATGAAGTTAGGGAAGTGTGAAAGTTGATGTTATATTTATCCATATGGCTTGCATATGGTTACGGCCATTTCACTTACATTGTAATTACTACGTGGACGACTGATAGCCGATTACGAAAGAGTGGCTTACGGTTTTCTGAATTCATATATTACTGTACTCTTTAGCTATTTAGTCTGATTTCGCCACCAAGTAAGTCCTCAGCATTCACTGGACCACGGCTTATATTTTATACAGCGATAATAAGTATATATATGTAGTGCTTTTAATACGCAGGACCAGACTATCGAACAGTCAAAAGATAAGTGATGGTAGACCAGTGGTTCTCAGCGGGGGTCCATATAAGATTTGGGGGGGGGGGTCCACGCAACAAAATAGTAAATTGTAATTCCACAATAGTTTTTTGAGGGCCCCTGAAAAAATTTTGCTTTAAATATATGTATTTGGCGCAGGAGTGGCTGTGTGGTAAGTAGCTTGCTTACCAACCACATGGTTCTGGGTTCAGTCCCACTGCGTGGCACCTTGGGCAAGTGTCTTCTACTATAGCCTCGGGCCGACCAAAGCCTTGTGAGTGGATTTGGTAGACGGAAACTGAAAGAAGCCCGTCGCATATATGTATATATATATATGCGTATTTGTGTGTCTGTGTTTGTCCCCCCCCCCCTCCAAACATCGCTTGACAACCGATGCTGGTGTGTTTACGTCCCAATTACTTAGCGGTTCGGCAAAAGAGACCCATAGAATAAGTACTAGGCTTACAAAGAATAAGTCCTGAGGTCGATTTGCTCGACTGAAAGCGGTGCTCCAGCATAGCCGCAGTCAAATGACTGAAACAAGTAAAAGAGAGTATTGGTATGTATTGCAAGAAACAGATTTCTTTCTCTAACATTTTACATAGTTTAACCTACACAAGTTAATGTGTGAAAAACAAAATAGGAATTTTGGAAGAAATATGTATAAAACTAGTTTTAAACATTGAATAGTTATGGGGGTCCACCAAAATGAAATAGTAATCAAAGGGGTCCATAGATAAAAAATGCTTGAGAATCCCTGGTGGGTTTGTTTTTACCTGAATATTTTTGTGTGGCCCACTATAGCTAGAACATAGAAACCCTTTCATTTACTACAATTATTTCACACTTCCATTCCATTACTACGTTATTCTTTCTTTC
>NC_068982.1:43555318-43558111 GCF_001194135.2 Octopus bimaculoides | reverse complement strand
TCTCCTTCTTCAGTCTGTCCTGTGTAGTTTCTTTCTTCGTCACTTTTCTTCCTCTTTCATCCACAGCCCCCTTTCTCCTATCTTTTCGAGTCCTGCGCTTGCACTACTACTACCAATACAGCTCAATCGTTTTCTTATCACTCTTACAAAATAACTACTGTTGTTTGTTGCTTGTTGTTGGTTGTTCTTTTAGCACCATGCTAAGCTATCTCTCGTCGAGCAGACCTTACGATCAAACGCAACATTCCTGCCCTGACTATCACATTTTAATACACACGCACACATATACAGACGTGTGTGTGTGTGTGTTTATGCATTTTCTAAGAAGTTGAACGGCTGCGAAGGGCTAGCTGTTCCTTGTTGGAATCGTATACATACCGCCACTGTATAAATGTATACGTAATGTAAGTACAATTTTTTGCGTTCGATGCAGTTTTTATCTCGACATATTTATGCGCGTTCTATTTACCGAAGATTACGTACTTATATATATATACATAAATACATAGATAATTAACATAATAGGGTAAAAATTCGATATTAATTAATATCAATTTAATACTAGCACATTAAAAGAATCAGAGGTTCAGAAAAAAAATTTCCGAGATCCTAAAAGGATTATAGTACTTGTGTATATAAAAGCGACCAGTAAGTGGTCTGTTAATATGCTAGAAAAAGATCACTTAAAAAATTCTCAAAGAATATATATATAGATAGATAGATAGATATATAGTCAAAGCGAGTGGCATATAGACAAAGTAGCGTTCAGATCGTGTAGCATAGAGATAGACTAGAGGTCAAAGTGAGTGGTATATATAGGTAGACTAGCGATCAAAACGAATGTTATTTAAATAGACAAATAGTCTGTTTTTTTTTTTCGTTTCGTAAGAGGAAATTACCCACTACACAATTTTAAGTGGACCCCGAGTCGGTTTTGCCCGACGAGTACTCCAGTTGTTCAATTGACGGAAACTCCCCTACTTAGTGTATCACATGGTAAGTAGTTGAGTGTTTCACTGACAATCGTCATGCAGGCTCAGCGTAACTGTTTGTGTCAAGACTTGTCCCTGTGAATTAGATACAATCTATCTGATGGGTTTCCGTACAATCTCCATCGCAACGTTCGGATCAACGTGAGGCTTATACGGTAGTGGAAGAGACACTTAACCAAGATGACGCTTCGGATTCTAATGATTACTAAGCAGACATTTGACAATGCTTGCACGGCACGGGACAATTATCTGGCCATTATTTTCTTACCCTTTTTTAGAAAGGAAAAAAAAAAAAAATCAACTTTAAGTTTACATTTCCTGTCATATCGCATATTAACGTTGATCTGTAATCAACGTGTCGTGATTAAAACCTTTCTAAACAGTATATACAACTACAAAACGTAGTGTGTGTGTGTGTGTGCACGCGCGCGCAGTATCTCGGAATTTGACATTCAAATTCTTTCAGGTGAGATTATATGTATTTACTTAATGGTGTATTATTAACCTTTTGAAAGAAGAAAGCAGATATATCCGCTCTTTCACCTAAGGGCTTTGGGGAATTAAAAAAAAATATTGAAAACAAAGCTCTCCTTATACTGCAAGAAGCGAAGACACTCGGGAAGCTTCTTACAAAAAAAAAAATAAATAAATAATAATTTTTCAGATATTTTTTTCTTTCCCCTCCATATTTCATCATATATCAATCTCTTACAAAGCAAAATTCAAATACTTAGCGTTGTATATGAAAACCGTATCTATAATCATAGGCGCAGGAGTGGCTGGGTGGTAAGTAGCTTGCTTACCAATCACATAGTTCCGGGTTCAGTCCAACTGTGTGGCACCTTGGGCAAGTGTCTTCTACTATAGCCTCGGACCGACCAAAGCCTTGTGTAGATTTGGTAGACAGAAACTGGAAGAAGCCCGTCGTACATATGTATGTGTGGGTATATGTATCGCTTGACAGCCGATAATGGTGTGTTTACGTCCCCGTAACTTAGCGGGTCGGCAAAAGAAACCGATATAATAAGTACTCGGCTTACAAAGAATAAGTCCTGGGGTCGATCTGCTCGACTAAAGGCGGTGCTCCAGCATGGCCGCAGTCAAGTGACTGAAACAAGTAAAAGAATAATGTTCTGCAGAAACAGAAAATATATCAATTTCATTTTATGGCGGATAATCAACATCGTTATGGGGATGATCATGGAATTTAATTATACAATCAAAGATTTAAGACGTATAACGCTTGTAATACACACAAGCATACTGAGTGCATTACACATGCACACGTATGGAAGTATGTATGTATTCGTTCTCACACGTCATACACACACGTATAGAAGTATGTATAAGTATTTGTTCTAACACATCTATTTTCCTTCTATAATCTGAATAAATTCAGTTAATGCCCTTTTAGAAGAAAGAAAGCAGCAAGCTGGCAGAATCGTTAGCACGCCGGACAGAATGCTTAGCAGCATTTCGTCCGGCTTTACGTTCCGAGTTCAAATGATGCCAAGGTCGACTTTACGTTTCATTCTTTCGTGGTCGATAAAATAGATACCAGCTCTGCACTGCGGTCAATGTAATCGACTTAGCCCCTCACTCGAACTTGCTGGTCTTGTGCCAAAATTTGAAACCAATATTTTCATAGACGCTTTGCGTCACGTGGTCGCAGCACTTTGGGCAAGGTGTCGTTTATTAGAGACGCGGGCTGACCAATGCCTTGTGAGTGAATTTGGTTGACAAAAACTGCGTGGAAGCCCATCACGTATGCGTGTGTATAATTGTGTTTGCACCTTGTTGA
>NC_068982.1:43551371-43554145 GCF_001194135.2 Octopus bimaculoides | reverse complement strand
AACCACTGGGCCATTGCGCCTCCATAGTTCGCTACTATGTAAAAAAAGAAAAGGATTTGAGAACTACTGCTCTGTCTTTTTCATCTGCCTTTGATCTTCGAATCTTCAAAATTTGAATTGAAAACGGCGGAATTTGAACTGAGAACGTAAAGGGACGCAAGAAAATGCCGCAAAGCATTTTGTCTGATGTGCCAATGATTCTGCCAGCTCCCCCACGTATAAAATTAATGGACAGATGCAGTCACTGTGGCCGCATATTAAATAAATATTCACATAGTCATGCACACACACACACATACTCTCTCTCACTCTCTTTCTACCTTCTGTCTGTCTCTCTCCTTTTTGCACTTTCTCACGCATTACATATTGGCAAACTATTCCTAAGCGAACCAAAATCAGCAATTCATATTTGATTTTATGTCAAAGCTAATTCATTTAACCTACTCCGTTAATATCAGTAAAAAGGAACATTAAAGTTATAACTCATCTAAATATATGCCTAGGGTTGTTGTGCCTAAAGAAGAAAAAGATATCTAAGGTTAAGCGAAACAAGAGCGCCTATATACGATCGCTAGAGCAAGCAGTAAATTTGCCTTCAATCACACTCTACCATCCTGTAATAAAAGATAATGACACATACAGGTGAAAGCACGGTTGTGTGTTTAGGAGCTCGCTTTGAAACCGCATGGTTTCGGGTTCAATCCTACTGCGTGGCACCTTGAGCAAATGTCCTCCATAGCTCTAATTGACTAATCACTTGTAAATAAATTTGGTAGACAAAAACTGAAAGAAGCCTACCATATATGTGTGTGTGTGTGTGTGTGTCTTTGTGTTTGTCTCGCACCATCGCTTGATAACTGGTAATGGTTTCTTTTACGTTCTGTGACTTAGCAGTTCACAAAAGAGACCGATAGAATAAGTACTGGGGTCGATTTGTTCGACTAAACCCTTCAAGGCAGTGCCCCACCATGATCGCAGTTCAATGCTGAAACAAATCAAAGATGAAAGGTTATAGAATTAATGTTGTCCCAGATTCTCCTAAAAAGACAGTATTTTAGATCATAAGTCTGATTTGATCTTTGTTACTTGGAGTCAAGCACCAAGGAGAAGATTTGAGGATAAAAGTAGAAAAGTCAAGAGAGAGATATTAATGAGAAGAGCATAGACTAAATTAACGTAATTAACAACTTGTGATATTTTATGCGGCCGTGTGTCATGGGGGAAAAAGAAGCGCATATAGTTTGCCTCTATGTGCTTCCATAGTTTAATGCATACCTGGTATTTCGTTTGTCGAGTTCAATTGTGGGTCAATAGGTCTTCTGCTTGTCTTGAGCTTCTGTCTATCCGTTACGTAACGTTACTTCACATTCTGATACGGTTTTACTCTTCTCCCTCCTCTCTCTTTCTCTCTCTCCCTCCTCTCTCTCTCTCTCTCTCTCCCTCCTCTCTCTCTCTCTCTCACTTTCTCTGTGTACTCTGTGTGTGTGTGTATCTGTCTGTCTGCATGTCCATATTATAGTCTGATTCCACTACACTGAGTTGGGTTTTTTCCCCCGCTCTTCTCTTCTAAACACCCCGCAGCGCAGACTTAACATAGATTATTTCTTGTACCACTGGGGTTCTTTTTCCACCACCCTCTTTTTTTTCTTTTTCTTTTTTTCTTTTTAGCCAGTTAAGGAGTAAGGGCGAACTGCTGACCCATTACCCGCAGAAAGGCAACCCCCCTCCCCAGTCAGTTAATCTGGTACTTTGCCACTTAATGGAACATTCGTTTCTGCTACCGGCAGCGATTCTTCTGCGGTACCGGCTTTACGTATTGTAATATTCTCAAACACTTTTAAATAACTTGCCTAGGAGACACGAGTCGCCGATCTCTCGGTTGGTTTTCTTCTGTAAGCTTATCGATTCTACCATCTGTTTTCTCTCTTGTTCCACCCCACTCCCTCCTCTCGTTCTTCTTTTTACCTTCTAGAGTTGACAAGTGAAGAGTCTATCAGCCAATCATTTAAGTGACAACTTAAGTCTTTGTCCATTTCTAAAATTAGAGGTACTTACAAAGATACAATCTGATCAACTATTTTAACCATAGTCTGCTAGAAATAACAGCCAAATCTTCACCAGGTATGACTGTATGGTAAGAAGCTTGCTTCCCAAATACATGGTTCTGAGTTCAGTTCCACTGCATGAGACCTTGGGTATGTGTCTTCAACAGTAGTCACTAACCGACCAAAGCCTTGTGAGTGGATTTAGTAAACGGAAACTGAAAGAAGCCCGTCGTTTATATGTATATATCCATGTGCATGTGCCTTTGTGTCCGTCCCCACCACAACAACAACACCACCGCTCGACAACCGATGTTGGTGTGTTTAGTTGGCAAATATTTTTTACGATTCTGTACTGTTACTGTTTACCTTTCGCTCAGAAATCTAATATAGCTTATTTCTCCTTTTTCGAGATCAGCGATAGTTTGTCGCTGGAAAAAGCATATAGTATTTTGCGGGTGGAATGAATTTTCAACACCAGCTGGTGATTATCACACCCTGAAGACGGGTAACTACTCAGAAACCCGGGTTTGTGTGTATAAGGCTAGAGATGGGAGCGATGACCACCCCTCGCAAACACTAATCGGACACAGTGTGTCGCTAGCCAGCTGGAGGGGGTGTCTTCCTGGGGCTAAAAATAACAGTAACATCGTCCTTTATGGCAAATATATATATATATATCTATATATATATGTGTGTGTGTGTGTGTGTGTGTGTGTGTGTGTGTGTGGA
>NC_068982.1:43547450-43550916 GCF_001194135.2 Octopus bimaculoides | reverse complement strand
ACACACACACACACACACACACACACACACACACACACACACACACACACATACACACACACACACACACACACACACACACACTTACAGTAATAGAATAACAGAAATGCGTCACGATGAGAGGGCTTAAAAGATCAGTAGATACGGTATGCATGTATGTATGTATACATGACACGCCTAAACTTTCCCAAACATTAAAGACACAACTATATAAATGACATTGCAGTGAGCCAGCTTTCTCACCCTATCACGCAATCAGCACATTAATATTCACTCATTCTTTCGCTCTCTCACTCACTCACTCGCTCATTCACTCACTCACTCACTCGCGCTCCAACACGGCTAACCACGTTCGGAAGCTATTATAAACTCGCACGCAAAGTCTATTTATATTGCATTCCCCTTCTTTATGATGCTGCTGTTGATAGCATGGCTAGGCGTCACTCGCGAGCGACCATAGCTTGGTAGCATGTGCCACGCTTGTTTTGAGTACTTATGTGTGTAGCTACAAATAGACACCGGCACGCACCGTCTCAAACCCCCTCACGGTTTGACTAAATGGCATATGATGTGGCAGCTGGACAGAAGAGAAGCCGTTTCAGCAAATGACAAGCGTTCATTTACAACTGACTAGGAGGTGACAACGTGAAATGAAGTACTTGATCAACAACAGAATGCGCTGCCTGGTCTTGGAAGAGAACCCGCGACCTTATGATCAGGAGTCAAACATCCTAACGACTAGGCTATGCACTTATAAGATGTTATTAATACATCCTATTTACTCTGTTAACGATGGCCGCTCGGCTTCATAAAACGGCAGTAAGAATCTCTCTCTCTCTTTCTCTCTCTCTCTCTCTCTCTCTCTCTCTCTCTCTCTCACACACACCCACACCCACACCTCAATAAAGTACGTGTTGTAACTCTGAATTGAGCTTGAAAGGCTTAAGGGTGTTGGGTTCTCGATCGCAAGTTCATGGGTTCAGTTCCTAAACGGGATGATCTTTGAGCAAGACCTCTTACTCACTGCTTCATTTCTGGTTGGTCCAGTCTTCGCAGCTGTAAATAAGTATCAACACAATTCAAGGTGTAGCAGTAACATTCTCGATGTTTTGCTGACCTAAGGGTGGGAAGACCAAATATGCTTTTATGCCTGCTTGCAACTGCACAGTCACCTAAAACAATTAGCGTAAGCATGGTACATTTAACCAGATCATTCTCAATTGCAAGAGACGATTAAGATATGCATATAACAAAAAACCAGCGAAGAGAAATAACTCGAAGTGGCCTGTATTCCAATAGCACAAATACAGGTATGTCAAACAGCATACAAAATAACAGAACCTCTAAAGGCGGATATGATTTTAATAATTCAATAAATTTTGTTGTATGTTATCTGATCGTCCCAGTATCTCTCTCTCTCTCGCTCTTTCTCTCTCTCTCTTTCTCTCTCTCTCTCTCGCTCTTTCTCTCTCTCTATGCGACTTCTGCAGCATCAGAAGTCGCATATATTTTAGTCAGGGCATGCCATTTTAAAACTGAAAGGTATTTCTATCTATTTTTCTACATACATGTATGCATACATACATATACACATTCGTACATGTATGCATACATACATATACACATTCGTACATATATGCATACATACATGTATGCATATATGCCTGTATGCATACAGGCATATGCATGGACGCGCACACACAAATATACGTTTATGAATTTGTTTTGCAAGATTCTTGATATGAAAACGCGTGTTGAAAAGCAGATATTGTTATACTTATAGATGGTATTTTTATTATTATTATTATTGCCAATTAAACACACGCACTATTTATTTGCGCTTCGCTCTACTTTCTATTCATATTACTTTTAGTTTGTTGTATTATATTATATTATATTATATTATATTATATTATATTATATTATATTATATTATAGCTGAAGTAGAGTAGAAATATATATACGGTTTTAATAACAGTCTCTCGTAATTAGGAAAGATTTATAATAAAAGTGGGTTTTGTCATTTGCTTTCATTTACATATCCGAAATATGATTTGCGCACCCTAAGGTATTCATGCTGAAACGCTAGTTTACACACAAATTTCTGTCTTAAATTTCACTTACAAGACGAAGGTTGATCTTAGATGAAAAGACTTTTATCCACATCGAATAGAATTATTTCACAAAAGTCTGTTGTCTATCTGAATGTGTATGTTTATATAATAAATACCTGAAGGTATGTTTAGTGTGGATGTCTGCATGTAGTGCGTGCTTACGTGCGTGTGTGTGGTGCTGGTGGTGATAGTGGAGGGGTTCGCTTTAGAAGCTGGATTCATTCAGTTTGTAATTCTTATTGAACAAAAGCAGTGGGTGTGGTTTGGATATGGGTAAAGAAAGTAAGGTAGAGAAAAAAATACCCAATTGGAATGCATTATGAGCAAATAAGATGCAGCAGTGTTTCTGATGTTAGTGGTGATGGGGGGTTTTATGGGGGTGTGGCTGGCTGTTCGACTGAGGATGACAGGAAAGGGCACAGTAAATATGACAACATTGCTTTCAATATCGCTCTGTCTCTTTCTTCTTCCCTTCCCCCTCTTCCGCCACCAGTATAATAATAATATACATACACACTTTCTCTCTTTACGTTCCCCTCTCTAGCTTACTATGTTTTTTCTCTTTCTCTTCCTCATTCTTCCTTTTCTTTTATCGCTCTCTTCTTCTTCTTCTTCTTCTTCTTCTTCTTCTTTATTGGTTTAGCTTTTTACTTTGTGTGTTTGTGTGTAATGTGTGTATCTATTCTACTCTTTTGTTCCAGTCATTTGACTGCGGCCATACTGGAGGTCCGCCCTGAGGGATTTTTAGTCGAAGAAATCAATCCCAGGATTTATGGTAATTTTTCAGATTAACACCCGCAACGATCTTCACTAGGGTGTTTGGGTTAGGGTTTAGGGTTACGGTTAGGATTTTAGGGTTAGGGAATTCCGTCCCTAACCGTAACCCTAACCCTAACCTTAACCCCTAACCCTGACCCTAAAACACTAAAACACCGTAGTGAAGATCGTGCGGGTGTTAATCTGAAAAATTAATGGACTTATTCTTTGTAAGCCTCGTACTTATTCCATCAGTCCCTTAGCCGAACCGCTAAGTTACGGGGATGTAAACACACCATCGGTTGTCAAGCGATGGTGGGTGGGGGACAAACACAAACACATGTGTATATACGACGGGCTTCTTTCAGTTTCTGTCTACCAAATCCACTGACAAGGCTTTGGTCGGCCCTAGGCTATAGTAGAAGACACTTGCCCAAAGTACCACGCAGTGGGACTGAACCTGGAACAGAGTGGTTGGGAAGCAAGCTTCTTACCACAGAGCCACGCCTCATTTTACTTGTTTCAGTCATTACTGTTGCACAACCTTGAGCAATTTTAGTCGTTCGAACTCACCCCAGTACGTTTTTTTTTTTTTT
>NC_068982.1:43546043-43546780 GCF_001194135.2 Octopus bimaculoides | reverse complement strand
TTATTGAGCGAAAACACTTAAAGCTCCACGAGACTCCGGCAGGGGATGGTGGCGAACCCTGCTGTACTCTTCCACCACAACTTTCTCTCACTCTTTCTTCCTGTTTCTGTTGTGCTTGTAATTCAAAGGGTCAGCCTTGTCACACTCTGGGTCACGCTGAATATCCCCGAGAACTACGTTAAGGGTACACGTGTCTGTGGAGTGCTCAGCCACTTGCACGTTAATTTCACGAGCAGGCTGTTCCGTTGATCGGATCAACTGGAACCCTCGACGTCGTAAGCGACGGAGTGCCAACAACAACAAATATTTATGAATGTATGAATGTATGTGTGTATGTGTATGGATACACAAGCGTACGTGTATGTGTATAACACATTCACATGCGTTTTTGTTTTTTGTTTGCTGTATACTCACACACATATCTTTACGTGTGTGTGTGTGTGTGTATGAGATAGCGTGTGGGGTTAGATCCACATCCACACTATGATTCTACGTTGATATCCAAGCGACTCTTAATCCGGTCGTCATCTATAAAAGAATGCAAAATAACGATAGGAAGTTTCTAGCATTGTGCGTCATGTGATACGTGACGCTACTGGTGGTGGTGGTGTTGGTTCGGTATTTTCTTTTTCTTTTTCTTTTTTCTTTTATTTTATTTTGTTTCAATAATACACAATGACGAATTGTGTCGGCAGGTGGAGATTAAAGGTATTTGTGTCATGTGTAGGTGTAGCCTG
>NC_068982.1:43542958-43545612 GCF_001194135.2 Octopus bimaculoides | reverse complement strand
ACACACACACACACACACACACACACACACACACACACACACACACACATGCACATACCATATAAAAAATTCAGAATCCTTTTAAAGCTGTATGCAAAAGATACTGTTCATAGAGCGTTTACTATGAACACTTACCAGATGCAAATAATTACTATACTTGTTCGTTATTCTTGATTGATCAGGCCAGGAGTCGCCAAACTTCTCCTTCTACAGCGACCCCCTTTAGCCACTTCTTCCGTATCGACCCCCTTTAACCTCTTCTCCTTCTGCATCGACCACCCTCCTCATTTAAAATACCTTAATGCCTTACCTTACCGTACCATATCTTAAATGCGTACCGGGTACTGATGCTGGCAATTAAAATGTTAGCTAAAATATACATGTACGACAAATTAAGAAAATTCCATTGAAGATGACACACTTTTTACATTTAAAACTGCATATACGTGTATACAGTATTAAACATTCAATTTTTATGAAATTGTTTTCACGGTTACAAAATGTGAAAAACGCACCATATTGCTGGAATATCTTTTATTGAAATTGACAACATCAATGTGAGAGATGAGCATGGTGATCCTGTATCAAGGCGTTGATATCAGGCTGAATGTTGGTCAGTTTCAGTCTCAAATCACCTCGTTCCTCCAGGTTCACGAAATTTCTATAAGCAAACACTTGACAGTCCGCATCCCCTCAATCACACCTCTCTTACGATACAGATTACGACATCAGGCGTCCAACGTTAGCAACAGCAGACTTCTCACTGTAGTGAAAATTTATGGTTTCCAACATTTCATGATGCTGACTTAAGTATTTCGAGCAGTTCATCTGGGTGAGCTAGTCTTTCGCACGCCGACCCCCATTCAACCCCTTGGCTATCATCGACCCTATGTAATTGCTCACCGACCCCTAGGGGGTCGGTGAGCAATTAAATAGGGTCGACCCTTGAATTAGGCGACCTTTGGCGACCCTTGAATTAGGCCAAAGGCATTGATGGAATAAACTATCTCATCCTCTTTTTATGTGTGTGTGTTTTGAACATAGTATATGTATATCTATAACCTCAATATCGAATGTGTCCTTTTTTATTTTCTTGAGAAGGCAGTGTATATGAGATTGTAGCGTTAATTACTTACTAGTAAGTCCAGCTGCAACAAAGAAGTTCGCTTGGTGTGCGTATATTTAGGTACCTTAATGACAAGGTATATTGGTTTAAGTCGGCAACTTTTTTGTTTACTTTGGATAGACAACGGTGACCAGGAGGGACTTTTCTTGCAGGAACGACTGCTTATATTCCTATTAAAATAACAATGATCCTTTCTATAGCCACAAAGCCTGAAATGATCGGGGAGGTGGTGGTAATATCTTAGTCAATTACGTCGACCTCAGTACGGAACTGTAGCTTATTTTATCGACCCCAAACGACAAAGTCGACCTCGGCAAAATTTGAACTCAGAACGTCGAGGCAGACGGCTCGGCGTGCTAACGACTCTGTCAGCTTGCCGCCTTCAATAAAATAATCCTTTCTAATATAGGCACAAGGCCTGAAATTTTAGGGGAGAGGACTAGTCAATTACATCGACCCCGTCGCTCAACTGGTACTTATTTTATCGACCCCGAAAGGATAAAAAGCAAAGTCGACCTCGGCGGATTTTGAACCCAGGACGTAAGGATGGACGAAATGCCGCTAAGCATTTTACCCGGCGTGCTAACGATTCTGCCAGCTTATCTTAATTTATAACAACGGCAATAATTTCTGGCGTTTTTATCATGTTTGGAAATATTAATGCGTACGAGGGGGTGCTGAAAAGTTCCTGGCTTTGAGGAAAAGAAAATACAGGAGGATCAGTTAATTATGATTTTTATCCAACATATTCCCCTCTAAGATTCACACGCTTATTACGGCGGTACTTCAGTTTTTCCAAGCCCTGTAAAACAACTCCGAAGGTTGGGCCTCCAATCAGGCCCTCCGCAATACCCTTAAAGCTAGGGACTTTTTAGCACTCCTTGTACGTCTTTAACGAGTTCTTACAATATCTGTTAAATCAGGAAAAGAGCATGTTTCAGACAGTCAGTGATCCAATATTCTTAGTGCGCTAAGTAAATTTGATACAATGCGCAGCATATTGCAGTAGTCTTTGCTACTACCAGTCTTATATTATAGCCAGAGACGGTTTGTTTATTAGATGGAGTAAATAAATTTTGTTACCTAGGCAACTTCACTAGACTTTGTAAGGTGTAACAAAGAATGTAATGGTTAATTTAGAGGTATGTTGTAGATGGAATTCAGGCTGGCAAAACGCGCGCGCATGTAGATATGTAGTGTGTGTGTGTGTGTGTGTGCGTGTGCGTGTGTGTGCGCGCGTGTGTGTGTGTGTTTGACATGATGATTGCAGACGATGAGAGTTCTTGTCTCAGAAACTGCCATCTACATTTTCTGTCTAAAATGTTTTTACACCATAGCGTTCTCCTGCTTTTACTTATAGCTTCAATTGCTTCCAGATTCTGTTACAGACACGACTCTGTGTGTGTGTGTGTGTGTGTGTAGGCCAGTGAATTGAGTATTTTCAACATAGATGGTGTGATCTGTGGTCTTCTCAGATGTTTCATTAGTTGTAATATTATTCAAATCGTTACTCTGAATATTTTTATGT
>NC_068982.1:43541658-43542477 GCF_001194135.2 Octopus bimaculoides | reverse complement strand
GTTACTCCTTTGGCAGTTTAATCGGTGTAAAGCGTATTTAATCTCCATTACTTCTGCGTGTTTATTTCGTTAACATCTGCCTGAACTGTATGAAAGGTTTATTAGCTACTGCCTAACCCTAACCCTACTGCCAATATGCTTCAGCCATTTTTTGACAAGGAAATAATAATTTTAGCACCGCCAGAATCGTTTGTTTACGTAGTCAGCACTTACTGTATTCGGCTGAATGGACGTCAGTCATTGGTTGAAATTACAGAAATACAACAACTTTAACATGAAATAAGTTGCAATATAATAATTTTTCTTAAGAAGACTAAGAGAAAAAGATGTTTTATATGACACATTCTACCAGTGTCCTAAGTTTCAAAGAAGTTTCGTTAAGAAAATACTGGCGCCCCCGTTTTGAACTAGATCCAAATACTGAACACAAACTCATGGGAACAAGCGTTGTACTCCTAATGTATATTCTAATACATACATACATACGAATCTGCATGTATACATACATACATGCATACATACATATAAAAATACCCTGTTGTTGATGTTGAGATTCCAATGAAGATACCTTAGATCTGGGTTAGAAACTGGCTCTTTCTGTAGTGGCAAGACGTTTTGAAATGAAACTGAATAACTGCATGCATACTTACAGTGTATCCGTTAAGTCATGGCGACATTTCAAAACTATTTATTGATGGAACTTACAACACTACATATTTGTTGCAAGATATATCAATAAATAGTTTTGAGATTCCCACATTGACATTACGGACACTGTTTGTGAATGTATGTGGGTGTATATATATATATATATATATA
>NC_068982.1:43541066-43541648 GCF_001194135.2 Octopus bimaculoides | reverse complement strand
TATATATATATATATATATATATATATATATACACACACACAGACAGATATATGTAGACAGATAGACAGACAGAAAAACATGCATTCATACGCATATCATTGTATATCTATAACGATCAGATTAGCGCGTGTTATCATACACAGCCGGTCATAATGGGCACCCTGCAATGGTTTGGGGGCTTTCGAAGAATGGTTTCTAGGCAGACAGGCCAAGACCCCACATAAAACGGAATGCCAATCTGTCGTAAGGTTAACTCTTTACAGCTGAGTGGAATAAGGCGACGTCAAATGGAATGGTTTGCTCAAGAAAAAAAAAAGCACCGCTGGCCTGTGAATCGAAACTGGGATTTTACGACTGTGAGTGCACGTACCCTCACCACTAGGCCACGAGTCTTCACTACCTAGCATACATACATACATAAACGCGTATGTATATTATATATACGGGGTGAGGAGATATGTGTATGGTAATGTACTAATCAACAAAATATAAATCGAAACGCGTTATATATGAAACAAACACACACACACACACACACACACACACACACACACACACACACACACACACACACACACACA
>NC_068982.1:43538287-43539194 GCF_001194135.2 Octopus bimaculoides | reverse complement strand
TGTGTGTGTGTATATATATATATATATATATATATATATATATATATGCTTCAACAATTCATGTCTGTAATGCAAGCCATATGCTACAAGTGTGTCCCAAAGAGAAAGGCCACTGTACACAAGAACAAAATCCCCAGGGAGAGGAAAATTCTTATGAGACAGTGTACAAAAATTTCAAATCGCCTAAACAAACAAATTGAATGCAATGAAATGTCTCGCCTGAAAATACAACTGCTGGAGATTGAAAAAATCTGCAACTCTCCCATGAGAAAGAAAGAACAGACAAAGAAGCCTGGGCTATAGACAATATAAGATCTAACCACAGATCTTTCTACAAGTTTTCCAAAGAAGCAGCTTCAGTGCAATGCAGGATAGAGCCACTCCTTGAAAAAGATGGTTCACTCACAGGAAACTCAATGGGGATAAGCTAAATAGTAAATGAGCACTTCAAAAAGTATTTTCACTTCACCCGTCGGGCATCTGCAAGTCACGAATCCAACTGACTTTTTTTTACCACTGCAGATATAAAAATAGAAGCAATGAAGATCGATTACATCAATATAAAGGAAGATGATGTAATAAGGTCTATAGATGAAATGAAACCAAACTCAGCTACTGGCCCAGCAATCCTTCTAAAAGCATGTAAGCAAGTCCTAGCAAGACCACTGCAGTCCCCCGTTCAGAGCTTCTTTACGGCTGGCAAATTTCCAAGAGAACTGAAGGAGGGTATAATATGCCCTATTTATAACAGAGGTAGCAGAGCAGAGGCCAAAAATTAGTCCTATCTCTTTGATCTCGCACATCAGCAAGGTCATGGAACGAATAGTCAGAAGAAAATTAATCACATTCCTTGAAGAAAATATATATATATGTATGTATATATATATATATGTATGTATATATATAT
>NC_068982.1:43525986-43536867 GCF_001194135.2 Octopus bimaculoides | reverse complement strand
GTAACATTTTTAAAATACCAAATTGATGATATCAAAAATCAGTTTTGGAGAATTGTTGAACCTTGTGATTGTTTCCCCTTCTTAAGTGGAGCTGGTCATAATTGCTATCTGGTAATTATGATGCAGCCTCTACAGGCTGAGATAGTCTTAGTAAATCAAGCACTTTTGTTGTATGATATTTAACAGCGATATTTGTCTGCGTTTCTGAAATACATGCTATTGGCCACTTCCAGTTATTTCTCTTGACTCGTTGTCTACATCCCCATAACTTAGCGGTTCGGCAAAAGAGACCGACAGAATTAAGTACTAGGCTTACAAAGAATAAGTCCTGGGGTCGATTTGTTCGACAAAAGGCGGTTCTCCAGCATGGCCGCAGTCAAATGGCTGAAACAAACAAGAGAATAAAAGAATAACCTTCTACACCAATAAACTACTAGTGTTCCTGGAATTTGTTTTTTATACCTTCTACGGACTGCTCGAAGCTTACTAACTTCCTACACTTGGATCCTTGGATCTTACTTTTACACACACACACACACACGCACACGCACACGCGCACACGCACACACACACTAGTAATATGTTAAAGTACGTTTTGTGACGCCTCAATAGAGATTAACAGTCGCAATTATTCGTGTTAGTATTTGTGCAGAAATTCAAAAAAAGCTAATACATTTGATATGTCTATTATGTTAGTGAAGATTACTTCACTAACATAATAGGCATAGCAAAAACGCACGCATGCGTACTCTTTCTTCCTCTGGTGTATGTGGGATAGACATTCATATAAATGCATTGAGGTAGAACCTTAAAATTTTAAGTTATTGTTCATAATCGACTCAGTCGTGATCCTGAAGACCTATTTATTAATCAAAAGCATTCAAACAGCGACCCTAGGACTGTTACACAATGTCCCACTAACATTTTTGTAAGACATTAAGGTTTGATACGATGGGGACTTGATTCCTATTACATTCTAGTAAACCGTGTGAGCATGTTAGACGCTTCTCTATTGTCTCCAAAGGCCTTATGTTTATGGGGAGAGCTATAGGAAACAAAATGAGATTAAAGTTGTTAAGGTGTTAGCGATGTAAATGACTATATTGAGTCATAGAAACTGTATTACAGACCTAGCTCAGTTTACCTGTAGCTGCTGTATAGCCACACGTCTACTCTCTTCAATAAGCTATCATCAAAGGCGTTCCAACTCCATGCCACCCCGTTTATTTTATTTTAACTGATTCATTTATTATTATCATCAAGGCGGCGAGATGGCAGAATATTTAGCACGCCGGGCGAAATGCGTAGTGGTATTTCGTCTGTCTTCGTGTTCTGAGTTCAAATACACACACACACACACACACACACACACACAAGCACGAACTCATATATGAAGGGCTTTCGCGCATTTCAGTCTTCCAAATTCACTCACTAGGTTTTGATCTGTCCTGGTTTATAGCAGAAGACACTCGCCCAAGGAGCCGCACAATGGCACTAAACTCAAAACTACGTGGTAGCAGAGCGAACGTTTGAAAGACAGTCTGTTAGATGTGCTTTGAGCGCTTCAATTCAAGCGTTCACCATACCATTCACCTTGGAATCATCAGAAAATTTAGTGCTTGAATGCGTGTACCCTGAGTCGTTAGAAACCATCATGACACGACTCTGTGAAGGAACAGTAAAGATAACAGTGTACTTTTCTTCTGCATTGTTGGCCTTGTGCTTCAAATCTGAGAAATGTCGATTTATATCAACACTAGTACTGGAGTGGTACTTTATTTTATCTACATAGGAAAGATGAAAGACAAAATCAACAGCGACAGAATTTGAAGAGCCAGAACAAACACTGCAAAACAATTTGTCCGTCACTCTCACGACTTTATCGATTGATTATTTCAGTGTTACAAGGTAACAGTTTTTTTAGGGGAAAAGTCAAAATGGATTTAATTGACCCTTGCTTGCTCCTGAGTGAGTCTTTTGACAATAACGAAGCAGTCATGTGGTTTCGGTTCAATACCCCTGCACGGCACCTTGCGTACGCGTTTTCTACTTTCACACTGGGTCAACCAATTGCTTCCAGGTTCAGTCCCACTGCGCGACACGTTTGGCAAGTGTCTTCTCGGGCCGACCAAAGCCTTGTAAATGGATTTGGTAGACGGAAACTGAAAAGAAACCCGTCGTGTGTGTGTGTGTGTGTGTGTGTGTGTATGTATTGATAGATACATATGTATGTGTGTGTGTGTGTGTGTGTGCGTGTGAGTATACACACACACACACACATACACATATATATATACACACACACACATATACTCTTATAATTCAGCTAATCGTATCTGATACTTCCAACTAGGGTACTTTTTTCTGTTTGTGTGTGTGTGTGTGTGTGTATAACCCTGTCTCTCTTTCCTTTCCCGAGCGTCTAATAACACTACCCGTATCACGTCCTCACGTTGTTGCTTTTGTTATTGTTTTTTTGTCTTTTTTTGAACTTATATATATATATATATATATATATATATATATATAAAAAAGTTACCCGACAGTAAATCAAAATTCCATAAGTACTATCTGTGATTCTGTATTAATTCGAATGGAAAAATGTGTCGCTCAAGGACTTCAGTTTGGACAATTTTCATGATGTTTCATATTTAGATGCTTTTATTAAATTCATTCAGCTGCTAAACATAAATAAATCTTGGAATTAAATGTCAGGTAACTTTTGGCCAACCCTGTATATATATATAGTCCATATTTTTTTACTGCTTCTGTGAGCACAATGATAAAATCATAAAAACTAATCAAGGTAGCTTCCTCTTTATATGTTACAAAAATAACAAATAAAAAGTAAAGCCCCAAACTTGAAAGTATATAGTATAGTCACCTATATTTTTTTAGTGTTCGCCTTTCAACCGTTCCAATTTCACAACAGTTCAACTTAAAACGTAGTTACAATTGACTTTCTTCCTGAAACTATTTTTAATCTACTAACTAGATTTAAACTACGTATTTTTAAATATTCTAAAATAAATACTCGTAGTTTTGGGAACAATTACGTGTTTGCTTATAGATTTCAATAGGCAAGTCGCTGGTTCACCGTACTGCAGACGATAAGACAGATGAGGGATTGTCAACTGGATTTTACAATTTCTCGCCAATGTTTATTATATTCCATGAATGCAACACACACGTTAATTAATAGAGGTTCCGTGTTGTGACTGAGAGAGAACGAGTTTTATGCACATATCTAGACAGGAAAGCTACGAAAAACACCAACCCGTAAGTCTACAGTCTCTCCGTCTCCACCTCTCTCTCACTCTCTTTCTCCACACACACACACACACGTTTCCATCCACTGACTTCCTCTCAAGACACTGTTCAATTCGAAACTATAGTAGAATGCACCTGGCTAAGATGCCATACAGTGGTTTCGTGCTCTTAACGACAGCTGTGCTCACCTTTGTAAAGCAAAGTGAAAGGAATATAGTAAATTAAAGTGGTCCTAATATATTACTGGTACTATTGCCATTGGTCTTAGCTTGATGAAAACCATTTGGATTGACAACATCTGTCCATTGAATTAAACACACTAAAACATCCAAGCTATTTCACTCCTATCTTAGCTGTATGGAAATATATTGATAACGATTCTGCTGTCATACTTCCCAACTTCCCTCTGCCATTGCAGTCGTTATTTTAACCCTTGTGTTTAACAATCTCGGTTTACAACTACGTGATTTTGGGTTCAATCCTATTGCGCAGCACCAGTGGGTAAATGTCTTCTATAGCCATGGGCCGACCAATATCTTGTGAGTGAATTTGGAAGACGGAAACTGTGAAAAACCACCGTATACATATACAGTGTGTATGTGTGTCTACTCCAAACTGTTAAGTCCTCGTAATTTAGCGGTTCGGTAAAAAACGAATCGACTAAATAAGTACCAGACTTACAAAATATCTACTATGGCAGATTTTTTTTTTTCAACTAAAACCCTTCAAGATGGTGTTTCAACGTAGCTGCAGTCTAATGACAGAAACATGTAAAAGATAAAAATAAGAGATAAATACCAGTCTGGTAATCCTTTCCACTATAGGCACAAGGCCTTCAAATTTTGGGGGAAGTGACTAGTCGATTACATCGATCCTAGTGTTTCACTGGTACTCTATTTATCGACCCCGAAAGGATGAAAGGCCAAGTCGACCCCGTGGAATTTTAACTCGGAACGTAATAACGGACGAAATGCCATTAAGTATTAATGTCTATTTTTTTTTTCTCCGCGCCTATGAGAATGAGATAGGTCTAATTCCAACGTATTTTGCCCCAGTCCCCACTATAACTTTCCAGAAAAATGTATGCCCCAGTCCCCACTATAACTTTCCAGAAAAATGTATGCCCCATTGGTGGTTGGGAAAAAAAACAACTTTATTTTAAATATTTTATCTCAATTATCTAATACAAAAAATTCTACTGATGACTTTTTTATGAAGTATTCTTTTATTTGTTTTAGTTATTTAACTGCGGCCATGCTGGAGCATAGCCTTTAAGGGTTTTAGTCGAATAAATCGACCAAAGGACTTATTTCTTAAGCCTATTATTCTGTTTTGCTGAATTGCTAAGTTACGGGGACGTAAACACACCAATACCGGTTGTCAAGCGGTGATCACACACACACACACACACACACACACACACACACACACACACACACACACACACACACACACACATACACATATATATATATGACGAGCTTCCTTCAGTTTCCGTCTACCAAATCCACTCAAGGCTTTGGTCGGCTCGAGTCTATAGTAGAAGATATTTACCCAAAGTGCCACGCAGTGGGACTGAACCGGGAACCATGTGGTTCAGCCATGCCTCAGAAAAAGTACATTATTGTCTATGAAAAAAATAAGGAATCACATGTAATGAGAACCTTGTGCCTGGCGACTATGGCACCAAGCCCCACCACAATTTTCCTAGTCTCCACCGGAGGGCGTATGCCCCTCGTTGAGAATCACTGCTCTAGATATTAATGTCTCGTATCCGAGGACTCATAGAATCGGTTACCAGGTTTCCATGGTGCGTAAATGACCGAGACCAAACCATTTCTCCGTCGTAGGGTTAGTAATTTAAAGCTGTGTGGACTAAGCAAAGTGAAATGAAATGTTTTGCTCAAGAACACCTGGTCCGGGAACCGAATGAATCGACCCCAGTATATATATTTTTTAAGCCCTGGTACAATTGTATTGGCCTCTTTTGCAGTACCGCTAAGTTACGGGGACGCACACACACCACCAAAATTGGCGTCAAGTTGTGGTGGAGAGGAGACGTCACAGATACAAGCACACACACACAGATGTGCACCACTCGGTCCGCGAATCCAAACCAAGATCTTGCGATCGTGGATGCAACAGCCTAACCACTAGGCTGCACACCTTCACAGATGCATCTGACAAACTAAACCTAACAAAAACACACTTTATATCTACTGATTTCTTATGCTTTAGCCCTTACATTTTAAAGATCTAATGTCGATAGAGCCAGAAAAACCAACAAGGTGATAGGACGTGCTCTAGTTGTTTCATTAGTGGAGGCGCAATGGCCCAGTGGTTAGGGCAGCGGACTTGCGGTCGTAGGATCGCTGTGAGTGTTTATTGAGCGAAAACACCTAAAGTTCCACGAGGCTCCGGCAGGGGATGGTGGTGAACCCTGCTGTACTCTTTCACCACAACTTTCTCTCATTCTTTCTTCCTGTTTCTGTTGTGCCTGTAATTCAAAGGGTCAGCCTTGTCATACTCTGTGTCACGTTGAATCTCCCCGAGAACTACGTTAAGGGTACTCGTGTCTGCGGAGTGCTCAGCCACTTGCACGTTAATTTCACGAGCAGGCTGTTCCGTTGATCGGATCAACTGGAACCCTCGTCGTCGTAACCGACGGAGTGCCAACCAAGTTGCTTCATTGCACTTCACACACTGAAATTACTTTCACTGAATGTTAAACATACTTCTCGAAGAATTTGAAATATCGAATAGAATATTGCAGAATTGATATACTAGGTCAGTACATCGTATTTCTAATGTTTTAGCCTGACTTTGAAATGAAAACAACGGCGACAGTCATCGAGAAAACACCAGTCGAGAGTAAACTGCGGCCCGCGAGACTTTCTGAATGGCATGCCTAACGAAAACTTACAATGAATCTTTTTTTAGTAGTGCGGTTTACCTGGTGATGAACCGTGTCTCGTGCAGCCCACTATTTGAAAAACGTTGCCTAAGCCTTGCTCTGCACAGTTACTTGACCTGTTAAAAGTAACTGCTAAATATTCATATTGTGGACTACCGTGAGCAAGTGTCTTCTACTATAGCTCCGGGCTAACCAAAGCTTTGTGGGTGGATTTAGTAGATGGAAACTGAAAGAAACCCGTCTTGTGTGTGTATGTGTGTGTCTGTTCTCCAACCCACCCATGACTGGAGAGCTGATGTTGATTTGTTAACGTCCCTGTAATTTAGCGGTTCAACAAAGAAAAACTCTGATACAATAAATAAGACATATATAAATAAATAAAGTAGTACTGGGGTCGATTTGTTTGACTAAAGCCTTCAAGCTGGTATTCCAGCAGTTCGATGACTAAAATAAATGAAAAACAAAGGTTCAATAGTTTCAATTCCTTTGTTAAATATCTTGACCAGGTTTCAATTCCCTATGGCATTAAATTCTATCCCACGCCTAATTCTGCCGATATTTATTTTTTATTATTATTAACAGTAGTATTGCTTTTGTAAACGTCAATAACGTTTTATTAACATTTTTATATCGGAGATAATACGTTTAAATGTCTATGATTCAATATGTGTGAGTTCACACATATGTAAAATATGAATTCATATTTAAGCATGAAAACACTTCACTTAGATCAATATTTTTCTATGAATTTGTCTGAACCATTGCAAGGCAGTAAATTAAGAAATCGTGCGTGTGCGTGCATATATATGTGGCAATATGACTCATAAAGACAGAACAGAATACATATTAACTAGTCTAAAGAAAATCGGACTCACTGCAAAACCTCGAAAAATAATCATAATTACAAAATATTTGGATACATGCGCGCGCACAGTCTGTATGTATTTACGTATGTATGTATATACTCACATTGACAAAGTGTTAACGATGCATTTTTCTCCGTGCAAGCATAGATTGCCTTGGCTTATGATATAGTATCAAAGCACCAGGTATGCATACATGTCTTACATAGTATGTGCTTTGCTTTTCAAACAGCAAGACATTTCATTGATAAACGAAGCAGTAAAATTCCATAAACTTCTGTAAACTTTCTTATCATTCTTCGACATACACCCAATACCCTTAGCCTAGACCTCTTAACTAGTCGTACATTGAATATTAATCATGTTACCAAGGTAACGTATCTTATGTATGTACGTCTGTATCCATGATGATCCTAGCAGTCTATGGCTTCATATTATGACTGTTTATGCTGTTAGGCTGCTGGTGCATTAAAACACAGGGTACCCTGCAGGTTTCTTCATATTTTGTGGATTCCTTTCTCACTCACTGCTTCCCCTTAACATGAAACGCAAAAGAAAAAAGTTGTTAGTGATGCTTGATACTTCGTGCAATATTTTCCCCCTTAACCATATGTTCACTTACGTCGCAGACGCAGACATACACACTTGCATCGATCGATCTATCTGTCTGTCCATAATGTGTGCATATTACATATAGTTATGTCTGTGTGTGTGGAGGTGGGGTGTATTATATATACGCATATACATGCATACATTTACATATAAGTGTGTGTGTGATAGAGAGAGAGAGAGTGTAAATATGTACATAAATATAGATGCGCAAATGAATGCGTGTGTAGTCAACGCCAGGTGACTTGTCAGTAAGAGAAGAGTCAGCCGAAAACATTCTGGAATACCACTAGGGTGTCAGAGATCGTGGGAGTTCCTCAAGGATAATAAATATCTGTGCCAATGTACTGGTTACATACGGTTCAGAATGTTCAGCCCATGCCAGCCGAAAATTGCACGGATCCTTCAGAAACGTTTGGCTATCTGCTGTTTTCAAAGGAGTGACACAGCATTTTACTGGGCCGGTTACGGCAGTAATCATAAAACCAATGTGTATTATCTTGATCAGTGAGCGGTCTGATGTAAGTTTTTTCTTCCATAACTCATTCTGCATTCTCCATATTCATTTTTGCACTCTCTTCCGAGTCACTTGACATCGCTTTTGAATCAGCGGACGAAGGGCTGCATAATTTTGCTCGATGTTCCTTGTACATGTTCTTAAGCAGTGGAGGCGCAATGGCCCAGTGGTTAGGACAGCGAATTCGCGGTCGCAGGATCGCGGTTTCGATTCCCAGACCGGGCGTTGTGAGTGTTTATTGAGCGAAAACACCTAAAGTTCCACGAGGCTCCAGCAGGGGATGGTGACGAACCCTGCTGTACTCTTTCACCACAACTTTCTCTCACTCTTACTTCCTGTTTCTGTTGTACCTGTATTTCAAAGGACCAGCCTTGTCACATTGTGTCACGCTGAATTTTCCCCGAGAATTACGTTAAGGGTACACGTGTCTTAGGGTGATTGATTGGGCTGTTGCTTCATGGGAAGAACCTTTGTCTTATATTGAAATACACGCAAAGACCATCTGCGAAAATTTTGAAGATATATTCACTCGTTACTAGCTGCAGTAGCTGGAACCTGTGATATGTATGCACTTAATTTTGGCTTCTCTGCAGAGTGGCACACTGCTACTTATACTATAATTGACTGAAATTTAATTGGAGAGTTGAAGAAACGCTATGTGGATCTGATGAAGAGTGCTTTGATCAGACTCTTAAGTACTGGAGTACCACATAGTCATTATCCTCATCTCCATTTTGTTATTGCTATGTGCTGGTGAAAGAGAGGACAGCAGAAGACAGCGGGAGGTGTAATAATGGACGCCCGTCGTTAATGCCTCCACCACCTTCACATATGCCTACACGTATTACGTGCAAATGAGCTTGTAGGTTTCGCATAGCATTATTCAACCATCAAAATTTTCACTGTTAAGGGTGTGGACGTAGGACAACTAAAATGATGATGATATATAAGTGTATATATGTGTGTGTATATACACATATAACTGTATTTCTATGTATATATGTAGTGTATCTATTTATAAAAGAATATTCTCGACTATTGTGCTACACACACACACAAATATACGTGCGAAACTTTTACATGCAGTTACCATCGTACACCTCCACTCTCTTATATATATATATATATATATATATATGTGTGTGTATATATGTGTGTGTGTGTATATGTGTGTGTGTGTATATATGTGTGTGTGTGTGTATATATGTGTGTGTGTGTGTATATATGTGTGTGTGTGTGTATATATATGTGTGTGTGTGTATATATGTGTGTGTGTGTGTATATATGTGTGTGTGTGTGTGTATATATATGTGTGTGTGTGTATATATATGTGTGTGTGTGTGTATATATGTGTGTGTGTGTGTATATATGTGTGTGTGTATATGTATGTGCGTGTATATATATGTATGTATGTGAGTGTATATATATATATATATATATATGTGTGTGAGTGTGTGTCGGTTTATTATAAGTATGCGTGTATACAGTACTATGTTTGTATAAGTGAAGGTCCGCGATTGCACAGTTTAGGTGTTATTTATTAAACAGCCATAGAACATGAACAAGAAACTGAGAGATTGATAAAGAGAGAAAGAGAGAGAGAGAGGGGGGTGCAAGAGGAGTCGAGAAAGAGGGCGATAGAAGAATGAGAAGGATTATATAAATAAGATATTTCAAATAAACAGATAAAAAGCAACAGTAACAACTATAATGATCAAATCCACAACAGTTACCTTATTGTTTTACAAAGCGTATGTATGTGTACGTGAGTGAGAACGAGAGAGAGAGAGAGAGAGAGAGAGAGAGAGAGAGAGAGAGAGAGAGAGAGAGAGAGAGAGAAGTGGATGGTAGTACATGGCAGTTAGTTAGTGACTGAAACCATTGCTCTTGTTCTCTGGCATTCTGAGCTCGTATGGAATGTAGACATGTTAGGCCATCTGAATTTTAGTTACTCAGTGGTTTTGCCCTTTGTTAGGTCAGATGGCAGTGAAGGTGTTGGTAGCGGTGGTGGTGGTGGTGGTAGGAGGAAATGGAATCTCTTCGCCAAATCACACTCTTGTTTAGTGCAGTACTTAATGTTAGGTGCTTCAGGCTACGTTGAGTAAGGAAGAGAAGGCTATTAGGACTAACACATAAGGAAGTTCATGATGACGATAATGATGATATACATATATAGCTTGCAGTTCACAGCCTTCTCGACAGCGACGAAAAATAAAATCTCCAATCATAGGCAATTCCACTAAAAACACCTCTGTATTTTATCCAGATACCGTGTTGTTTAAAACTACATTATCTTACGCGCTCTTCGGTTTTTTTTTTAAAAAACACGATAGGCGTAGGCGTGGCTATATGGTAAGAATCTTGCTTCCCAACCATATGGTTCCGGGTTCAGTGCCACTGCGTGACACCTTCAGCATGTGTCTTCTACTATAGCCTCGGGCCGACCAAAGCCTTGTGAGTGAATTTGGTAGACGGAAACTGAAAGAAGCCTATGTAACTACATGTGGGGATCTTTTTTAAAACGGGGGCCACATTTTTCATTAACGAAACACTTTGAAACTTGGAACACTGGTAGAATGTGTCATATAAAACATCTTTTTCTCTTAGTCTTCTTTAAAAAAAAAGAAATCCATAAATTATTCCATGTTAAAGTTGTCGTATTTCTGTAATTTCAACCAATCACTGACGTCCATTCAGCCGATATACAT
>NC_068982.1:43524785-43525948 GCF_001194135.2 Octopus bimaculoides | reverse complement strand
TACATTAAGTGCCGACTACATAAACAAACGATTCTGAAACAATTAACCCTAACTCTAACCCTAACTATAGGGTTAGGGTTAGGGTTAAAGCAAATTTAAAATGAAAAAAGCAAATAAAACGAAGAATCGTTTGTTTATGTAGTCGGCACTTAATGTATATCGACTGAATGGACGTCAGTGATTGGTTGAAATTATCGAAATAAGACAATTTTTTACATGAAATAAATTCGAATACAAAAATATTTTTCTGTTCTATAACACAAAATAGATAAGTATACGAAGTTTGAAAGTCTTTCCGTACCAAAAACACTACGTAAAACATTAATGAAAAATGTGGCCCCCGTTTTAAAAAAGATCCACATGTGGATTGTTGGCGATTTTTTTCCTCCGTCTTCCTTCTCTCTTGGATTTTCCTCTGTCTCCTGTTTCTGAAGAAAAACCTTGCTTGAAACGTAAAACACCCTTTCTTTCTTTCTTTCTTTCCCTGTGCGTCTCTTAATACTTTGCATGCACCACGACCTCACGTTTGTTTTTCTTGTGCTTTTTCTTCGTTTTTTTTTTGGGGGGGGGGATCGATCTATCTATATCGTCTTTAAAAGCATAAATCCGAAAACAGAAGCACTCTCTAAGTTATACAGCATTATATATTAAAATTAAATAAGGCCGGTTTATGAAATTATCTTAGGTTTCACGTCCAAGAATGGCTTAGCTTTATGGCGTAGAGGCCTTAAGCAAACAGGTTTGCGGATCTGATGATACGCCATAAGCTGAACCCTTCCTGGGCCTGAAACCTAAGGGAATCCCATAAACAAGCTTTATCTAACTTTATATATATATATATGAATACCCGTCAGAGTGTAAGTATCTTGAGAGAAAAGCTGAACATTAGAAGCATCAGTTGTGGCGTGCAAGAGAGACGATTGCGCTGGTATGGACATGTGGTGAGAATGGAGGAGGATAGCTGCGTGAAAAAGTGCCACACCCTAACAGTTGAGGGAACCCGTGGAAGAGGTAGGCCCAGGAAGACCTGGGCTGAGGTGGTGAGGCAAGACCTTCGTACATTGGGCCTCACCGAGGCGATGACTACGGACCGAGACCTTTGGAAATGGGCTGTGCGTGAGAAGACCCGGCAAGCCAAGTAAGATCGTTGCCAGTGCCCCTGG
>NC_068982.1:43518583-43523993 GCF_001194135.2 Octopus bimaculoides | reverse complement strand
CCGGCCAAAGCGACCGATAGAATAAGTTTTAGGCTTTAAAAGATATGTCCTGGGGCCTATTTGTTCGACTCACACCCTTCAAGGCGATGCTCAAGCCTGGTCGCAACCTAATGACCAAACATGTAACCGAATAAAAGAATAATAAGGTGTGATTTAAAATTTTTAAAATATAACTTTTGTTCACATCCTGTCCGATTTTTGATTTGCCATAACGGTTACAATCGCGCGCGTGCACACAAACACACACACACACACACACACACACACACACACTTTGTTAGAGGGAGGGCGAAAGGAAAGTGTACTTACAACTTTCATGGAACTTCAATACACACACACACACGCATACAAAAACATAGGCTTTAACTAATAATCTATTTCCAAAATCCTAATTATAAATATGACCGCATAACACTTCATTTCACGTTGCTGCAGTCCGCTGAGCTGTAAATGATTAACCCTGCGACGGACTGGCGTGCCATTTTGGGGGCAGTGTTGGGATCTCGGTCACTTATGCGCTCTGGATACCGGGTAACTGGCCCTTTGAGTACTAGGAATCATACTAGGACCTACTCATTGAATACTGAGCTGGAATAGTTAGCTACATACTCAACACCAATTCAATATGTACATACAGTTCAGCTAGTCCAACAACTGAAAACGTATCGTTGAATCCAACGAATTCACTTTCCGTATTTATTCGTGTTACAAGTCAAACTCCTGAAGCTTGGATTTTTGTTATTGGCGCAAATGTCGACGTGTTGGCTGAATGTTACTTTTCTATTTTGGGGAATTTTGATCTGGGATCTGTGCAGAACCATCCTTTGACGTAGACTGCATTTTGTTCACTAATTAACGTATGACGTAGACTGTTTTGTTCACTAATTGACATATGTTTTCAATGTGCCCTACAACTCAACATCCACGAACTCAGACATCCCAAACTAAAGAAGGATTTACAACTAAAAGCCCTATCATACATCTCCATACACAACCCTCTTAACAATGAAGCCTTCGACACCAACCTTCAAGACATTCCCCTGCTAAAAAAGGACCACAGAATGAACTTAATCCTTCAAACACACACCATCATAAAAAGCAAGAGACAACCCAAATCTATGAAAAGTCTCCTAACACAAGCCCGAATACGCTCAACAACAACACTGAAGCCGTCAGTAAAAAAAATGTGGAAGACCCCAACTGTGGGATATGCGTCAATTTAATTGAGGGATCAGAGTTCTTCAAACAGGGACAACGTTTCACAGTGAAGAGCAGCTTCACATGTGTTTCAGAGAACCTGATATACGCACTAACCTGCTCTGGGTGTCAAGAGCAATACATAGGTCAAATGAAAAACAGTCTACGTCAAAGGATGGCTCTGCACAGATCCCAGATCAAAATTCCCCAAAACAGAAAAATAGCATTCAGCCAACACATCGACATTTGCGCCAGTAACAAAAATCCAAGCTTCAGAATTTTTCCCCTCTACCAATTCAGGGACGATACGACCTGTAGCCAACGAATAAGTAAAGAGACTCTTTTTACAAAATACAGACCCCTTTTAAACGCATCTACAACTGACGACATATCTACCACGGCCTTAGAATAACCCACACGCAAATATTAAAAATGATACATTCAAGAGATACCCAACAATTCATTAAAAACAGCTATAATCCACAACGAGTCACTTTTAGGTCACTTGACCATTAAACATCCTACTACTATCATACCATCTCGCATTCCCTTATTATTCTCTCTTCTCTTTCTCTTTCTTCTTCTTCGTCTTATTTCTCTCCGCCACCTTGTTCCTTACTTTACTACTATTGCTGTTTGGAATAACACCTACGCAAATTTTATAAACAATACATTCAAAAGAGATATCTCAAGAATTCAATCACTACTACCATCTACAACAAGACACTTTCAGGGCACTTGACCGTTTAACATCCTACTACTATCATAGCACTCACGCATTCTTCTTCTTCTTCCCTACCAAGAATTCACAACGACCTCGAACTCACAAGAGAGACAGAGACAGGCAGAAACAAGGAAAATGCCCCTTGTATTTGAATACTATGCAAATATTCTTTAAAAAAACCTTTCATTTAATTGTTTTCTATATTTACAGTTGAAAAAGTCTCAATGACTGAAACCGGTACTGAAATGTTTTTTATAAAATTATTTTAGCATTTTCTACCTTGACTTTTTTTTTTCCATATCAACTCGTGTGTTCCTTTTCAACCTTCTACACACACACACACACACACACACACACACACACACACACACACACACACACACACACACACACATATATTAGAATAGAGGAGCTTGAAGGAGACAAAACTACAAGCAGTAGCATGTAAATATTGGGTTTAAAATACCCCTTGTTTAGAAAAACCGGAAGGCTACCCGTCAATAATGTCTGTGTGTGTGTATGTGTGTGTGTGTGTGTGAGAGAGAGAGAAACACATACGCATAACCACACGTCTACGTAGATGCATTCATCGTTTTCATGGAGATAAGTCTTGATGATACTGTAATCTTAGTATATGAAACTAAATAAACAAATCTGTCTTGGGGACGATGATGATGATGATTACCACCATCACGACCATGATGAAGGAAATTAAAACTATCCGCCCACACTGAAATATGAACCGAAATAAGAAATTCTGCTGATTCTGGAATGTTTCTTTGTCTGCTCAATAAACGATATAGAGACCTAGGTATATACTTTGACATACTCTCTCTCTCTCTCTTTCTCTCTCTCTCTTTCTCTCTCTTTCTTTCTTTCTCTCTCTCTCTTTCTTTCTCTTTCTCTCTCTTTCTCTCTCTCTCTCTCTCTCTCTCTCAGTAAAGGCGCGTGGCCTAGAGTTTCGAACGTAGCAGTTACGCTCGTGAGATTGTGGTTTCGATCACCAGGCTGCTAGAGCGTTGTATTCTCGAGCAAAATACTCAACGTACGTGGCTGTGTGCGTAGGGAGTTTGCTTCCTAGCCACGTGGTTCCCGGTTCAATTCTGCTGTGTCGCACTTTGGACACATATCCACTATCATACTTACGGGTCGACCAAAGCCTTTTGAGTGGATTTGGTAAACAGGAACTGAAAGGCGGCGAGCTGGCAGAAACGTTATCACGCCGGGCGAAATGCTTAGCGGTATTTCGTCTGCCATTACGTTCTGAGTTCAAATTCCGCGGAGGTCGACTTTGCCTTTCATCCTTTCGGGGTCGATAAATTAAGTACCAGTTACACACTGGGTCGATCTAATCAACTTATCCCTTTGTCTGTCCTTGTTTGTCCCCTCTATGTTTACTCCTTGTGGGCAATAAAGAAATAAGAAACTAAAAGAAGCCTGCGACACACTCGCACTCACACACACACACATTCATACATACGCGTGTGCGCGCACGTGTGTGTGCGTGTTCTCGTACGTGCGTGTCTGTATCCGAGTATGTGCACGTAGTGTGTTTCTGTGTGTCTTCTTGTCTTGACAGCGAGGTGATAGTTGTATACGAGTATCACTGTAATACAAGCAGAGACCTTTATTTCCAGTATTCTGCAAAAACATGCCTGGTCATGGGGCAATGTTACCTTGGCAATATGATAGGTGAGTGTTGACAACCAGAAGGGCATCAGGTTGTAGAGAAACTGCCTCCATAAACACAGTCCAACCCATGCAAGCATGGAAATGTATAGATGTTAAAATGATAATAGATAGATAGGTAGGTAGGTAGATAGATAGATAGATAGATAGATAGATAGATAGATAGATAGATAGATAGAGCTATGCACATCAGTGGTTGTACATCTGTATAAGGATATATGTAAATAGATATACATAGTTATGTGTGTTTGTATATAATAATAGTAGGCATCTGTCAGTCTTGTGAGGCCATGGATATGTATGTATGTATGCATGCACGTGTGTGTGTGTGTGTGTTTGTGCATAGCTCAGTGATTAAGGAAATAGAACAGAAATCCCCTGTATAGAAGTGTATTTTAGTGCATGCGTGACTGAGTTGGTTAAAGTACTTGATTATTTTGATTTTTATCCTGACATATGTTCAAGCATAGAATTCCTGAAATTTCACTACTGAGGCTCCTCTGTATATAAAAGAAACAAAATAACAACAACAACAATAATAATGATGATAATAATCAGAACAACTCATGCAGTAAAATAAATCTAGCTTATTGGTTCAGTTGGTTCATGAATTAAATTTAAATAGGAGAGGAAGTAAAACAACACAAAAAAAGGAATGGACTGATTAAACTGGAATGTTGATTACTGAGGATTCTTCAAACAATATTTTCCCTTGCACTGGTGCTCCACTAGAGGTTTCTCAGTGTTTCTCAGATATAAAAAAAAAAAAAATGATTTTAAGGCTTTAGAAAATTTATACTTATATTTAAGCATCTTGAAAACGTTGTTCTTTATAATGTTATTGATAAAGGTTTAGGCATGGGTATGTGGTTAAGGTTTGTTTCACAAACGCATGGTTTTGGGCTCTGTTCTATTGTGTGGCACACTGGGTAAATATTTTCTACTATAGCCCCTGGCTGATTAATGACTTGAGTGAATTTGGCAGTTGAAAACTCTGGAAGCAACCTCTCTCCTTCTGTCTCTCACACACACACACGTGTGTGTGTGTGTGTGTGTGTGTGTGTACAAAAGAAAATACAATGAAGTGCTTTAACTACGGTATTAGAACTTTTTAGCTCTTGTTTCTAGCAATGTAGGTATTCTAACACCCTAGTCATATTTAGTGACAATTATAGTTTTTGGTAAAACATTGCACATGGCGGTCTATATTAATTTATACACACACACACACATAGGCGACACAACCGTGGCTGTGCAGTAAGCAGTTTGTTTTCCAACTTCATTGTTCTGGGCTCAGTCCCACTGCATTGTACCTGAGACAAATGTCTTTACTATAACCTTGTCTTTACTATAGCATTGTGAGTGGATCTGGTAGACAGAATCTGAAAGAAGCCCACCATGTATACATATATATATTTATATCAGTGGTGCCACATGAAAAGCATCTAGTCCACACTGTAAAGTGGTTAGCATTTGGAAGGGCATCCAGCTGTAAAAGTCATGCCAAAACTAACCTTGCTTTTACTAGTACCATGTAAGAAGCACTGAGTCTACTCTGCAGTGTGGTTGGTGTTAGGAAGAGCATGCAGCCATGAAAACCCTGCCAAAACAGACACAGTAGCCTGTCAACCGTCCTACCCATGGAAGATGGACATTAAATGATGATGATGATATCTATCTATCTATCTATCTATCTATCTATCTATATATATATATCTATATATATATATATATATCTATATATATATATATATATCTATATATATATATATATATATCTATATATATATATATATATAT
>NC_068982.1:43515687-43518274 GCF_001194135.2 Octopus bimaculoides | reverse complement strand
TATGTTGCCAGTGCCCCTGGACTGGCTTGTGCGGGTGGCACATAAAAGACACCATTTCGAGCGTGGCCGTTTTCGTGCGGGTGACACGTAAAAGCACCCACTACACTCTCTGAGTGGTTGGCGTTAGGAAGGGCATCCAGCTGTAGAAACTCTGCCAAATCAGACTGGAGCCTGGTGTTGCCATCCGGTTTCACCAGTCCTCAGTCAAATCGTCCAACCCATGCTAGCATGGAAAGCGGACGTTAAACGATGATGATGATGATGATATACACACACACGTGTGTGTGTGTTTATCTTTGTGTCTATGTTCATTACCCACCATTACTTGACATGTGGTGTTGGTGTGTTTACATCTCCTTAACTTAGTGGTTTGACAAAAGAGACCAATAGAATGAGTATCTGGCTTAAAAATATAAGTACTGGAGTATATTCCTGCGACTAAAATTCTTCAAAGAGGTGCCTCAATATGGCTGCAGTCTAATGCCAGAAACAAGCAAAAAATAAACACAGACATGCAATATGTGTATATGATATTATACATTATGCTATATATGCATATTATTCATTATATATGTAATATATATATATATATGTATGTGTTGTGCTTGTCCCCACTGCTTGACAGTTTTAACACTTTGGCAATAAGAGATCAATAGAAAATGTCCAAAACTCAAAGTTAGTATAAGGATCAATTTCTTTGACTAACATCCTTCAAACTGATGCTCCAGCAAGGCTGCAATCATATGACAGAAGCAAGTAAAAGAATAAATCGTAGCAATAGGTCTGCTTATCTGTTATCTGTTACTTGTTTCAGTCATTAGACTGTGGTCTTACTGGAGCACCACCTTAAAGGGATTAGTTGAAGGAATCATCCTAGTTTTTATTTTTTATGTCTCTTTCACTGAATTGTTAATAATGTATAAGAACATAAACATAACTATCACTGGTTGTCAAGCAGCAGTAGTGGGACAAAGATGTTCTTGACTCTCATTGTGGTCTCCCATGTGATGTTCTTCATCATCTTTAACAATGACAGTCAAGAACATCTTTCTCCTTCAGATGAAAGGACAATTCAGAAATATTGGACTCCTCTTACTGGCACTCCTTTGGTTATATTGGTGAGTGTTCTATTTGATTTGATCACTCATGATTGATCACTCATGAAATTGGTCACTCATGAAACAAGCAAGTGGCTGAGTACTCCAGTATCAGGACAAAATCTTCCCTGGACAAAATTATCATTATTCTAATCAATCGTAAATATCTAAATTTTTTTTATAAAATTTCACTTTCGTAAAATAATTTTATCGTAAAGAAAGAACAATATTTCAGGGTATATTGACTACTAGGGGATTTTGTTCATGGGGGCGGATTTTGTCCTTGGTGGGGATTTTGTCCTAGGACTGAGCACTCCATCGACACACAAACCCTTAGAATAGTTCTCAGGGAGATTCAGTGACACAGAACATGACAAGGCTGGCCCTTTTGAATAACAGGTATAACTCATTTTTGCTTGATGTGTGGGCTGGAGCAACACGAAATAAAGTGTCTTGCTGAAGAACCCAACACACCACTAGGAATCAAACTCATGATCTTGTGATCGTGAGCTGAATCAACCTAACCACTAAGCCACGTTCCTTCACCTATATAATAAAGCATACAAACTTACCCTAACTTCTAAACTTATGACATAATTTTTGACAACACAACCACCACCTGTTTCTGTAATATTGACTATAATTTTTAACCAGTCGTTAATATATTTTGATACAATTGTAGTCAAACTAGGATAGTTCAAAGAATACTAAATAAACAAGATATAACAATAGAATTAAGCAAGAAACAAAATTGAGGACATTTTCCATTCTCTTCTTTATTGTATTCTGTTGTATTAATGTCTGTGTTTATTTATAAATATATATATATTTAGATTTTTTTTGTTTTATGCTTAGACTTAATATATACAAATCTCATTACAATTTTAACAAAACAAAATTATTTGACCTTTAAAAAAGATAAATCTTCACAACCACATAGTTCCAGGTTGTGTCCCACCATGTGACACCTTGGGCAAGTGTCTTCTACTATAGCCCTGGGCCAACCAAAGCCTTGTAAGTGGATATGGTAGATGAAAACTGAAAGAAACTAGTTACACACTTGTGTGTATTTTTGTTTGTCTTCTACCCACAACTTGGCAACCCAGAAACATAGCAGTTTGACAATACAGACTAATAAAATAAGTAATAGTCCTTAAAAAATATGTACTAAGGTCAATTTGTTTGACTAAAACTCTTCAAAGTGGTGCCCCAGCATGGCCACAATCAAATGACTAAGACAAAAGATATGACAGAAATAAAACGATATTCTTTGCAGTAATGAAATAAAATAGTAGTTAGAATTAAAAAAAGTATGCTTCTTAGCAAGCAACTCAGACAATGGCTTATAAACTTGTATCTCTTTGAAGAAGAAAAAATTTTCCAAAGCATTAAATATAATTTCTCACAGTAATTGAATTCTCTGTGAGTTATTATTCATCTGAAAGAGAAGACTCCGTTCAGTCATGAAGGGCCATGGGATTGCACTTAGA
>NC_068982.1:43511276-43515343 GCF_001194135.2 Octopus bimaculoides | reverse complement strand
CAGGCGTTAGGGCAGCGGACTCGTGGTCATAGGATCGCGGTTTCGATTCCCAGACCGGGCGTTGTGAGTGTTTATTGAGCGAAAACAACTAAAGCTCCACGAGGCTCCGGCAGGGGATGGTGGCGAACCCTGCTGTACTCTTTCACCACAACTTTCTCTCACTCTTACTTCCTGTTTCTGTTGTGCCTGTAATTCAAAGGGCCAGCCTTGTCACACTGAGTATCCCCGAGAACTACGTTAAAGGTACACGTGTCTCTGGAGTGCTCAGCTACTTGCACGTTAATTTCACGAGTAGGCTGTTCCGTTGATCGGATCAACTGGAAGCCTCGACATCGTAAGCGACGGAGTGCCAACAACAGCTTAGATTAAGCAGGTCATTTCAGCTGTGACCATCCCAACTTATTTTTTTAATATATCTAAAACTACATTGTTTAATGTGTTCTTTCTTCAAGTTATTAGCTTGTAATTTGAGAGAGAGATTGACTGCCATTTCTAACTGGCTGAGTGACCAAGTAGATGCTTCCTTACACGAGTTATGTTTCAACTCTGATTAAGTAGACCTTTTCTCATTAAGCTGATTTCTTAAAAACAAATTAATATAAAATTTTGATGGAAGATTATACTTTAGATCACTTTATAACAGTAAGTTCATGTCACAGAAGGAGGAGCTGTTTCAAATGAACTGGTCTCAAAATAGTTAATGAGGCTTGACCATCCATCTTATCTTTTATTTAAGCATAGTATATCAAGGACTACATGGTAAAATATGCCATCCTCTGTATAAGACGTTAGCATGTGATCTCAAGATTTGGCTGCTCTTGTTAGTAGACTGAGTGACTATGAAAAAGCTCTCTCATTGGCACAGATGTGTAGATAAATATAAATACATTTACTGCCTTGTAACTTACTACGTAATTGTTAAATAATTTATCTATACAGCTATATCTAAAGTGAATGGCTGCTCTTTCTAGCATATTGAGTGACTTTTAAGAAGCTCTATCATTAGTACATGTGTACATAGCTATGCATAGGTAAATACAAACACATCTACTTCTTTGTAACTTTCTATATAATTGTTAAATAACTTATTTGTACAACTATATCAAATGGTTTTTGTATACATGTGATAGAAGTATTTCACTAGTTAGACAAACAGACAGATAGAAAGACGAGAGAGAGAGAGATAGAGGTAATCCATTCGTAAATAGATGCATGACCAAAAACTATCGGATTCAATTTTTCAAAATTGCCTACTTCTGTAAAGTATGTTCAAATGTAAGCAAGCCGTCTTAGATATCAAATGGTAAAAGTTATCTATAATTACATCTAAAACAGAGCTGAATACATAGCACCACCAACTTCATTAATTTGTTCTCTTTTTTGATGTGATGTTTGAATCTTTTATGAAGTGGTGTTCTAAACACAAGATAGAACCTCACTGAAACTTGTGATTTAATTATTTCTCAGGCATAATTTCTTTCTAACATAAATTATCTACCTACCTATCTACCACATATCTGTCTGTTTACCCTATATCTGTCTGTCTACCATATATCTCTGTCTATCTACCATATATCTCTGTCTATCTATCTATCTATCTGCCAACATACACATCTACCAGCCTGCCTACCTACTAACATGTATGTAATATAAGTGTGTGGGGGAGGGAGTGAATGAGAGAGAGAGAGAAGGGGGCGTGGGGAGAAGCTTCAACTCAAATTTCTATCCATGAGACCGTTCTCTTATTCATTTGGCCACAGTACTGATCAATACAAAATTCAGATCCCAACTGATGCAATGAAATACAATCTGGGACAATTTGGTCACAAAGGGACATCTTAACCCTGAAACTACAGTTGCACTTACACCCTTCCCACGCACAATTTAATGATCCTTCATGAGTTTCTTTATAATTACTTTCTTTTGATTAAATGCAAGTCCTTTGATTTTTTTTCTCTTTCTTTTTTAATATGGTATCTGATTATTTGATTCATCATCACCATATTACAAGTATTATTGTTTTTTTTTCCTCTTACTAGTAAATGAAAATAAACTCCAATCTGTTGAGGCTTGGTTATATAACACAAATGTATTGAATCACACACAATGACGTTAACTCTGGGTATTTTCTTGTTTGTTGGGGTGTTTTTCTGATTTTATTTATGTTTTCTATGTACACATGATATTTCTAACTAAATTTTCTCATTGGATATTCTTATGCCGATGTCTTTACTCATTAACCATAACCTTTTAGTATTCAGATTATTCCATCAAATGTAATGCTTATTTATTCACATCATCTTGAATTAATGATGCATTATCTCATAGCTTCAAGATTTCAATAATGCAATTGTTTACTTCTAAAATGACATCTAAGAGTAGGTGTGATAGGTCACACTGGCCAGTTTCAACATAAAACTGGTTGAATTTTTGAGCCAGATATGGTCGTAAGATTATGGTTTCAATTCCTGGCATCCTGTCCAGGTGGGGAATATACTGGTGCTTATGAGTTGGCACAACTGAGAAGGTAACTTTACCTTTTACTGGCATTATTAGTTCTTCAAAGGAGATAAGCTGGCAGAATCATTAGCACACTAGACAAAATGCTCTGTGTTCAAATTCTACTGAGGTTAACTTTGTCTTTCATCCTTTCAGGGATTGATGTAATAGGTATCAATTAAGTACCAGGGTCAATGTAATCAACTTGCCCCCTTCTCCAAGATTTCAGGCCTTGTGCCTGTGGTAGAAAGGTATATTTGTATTCTTTCTAAAAGTAGTGAGCTGGTAGAATCATTAGTGAGCTGGACAAAATGCTTAGTGGCGTGTCATCTGGTTTCACATTCTGATTCAAAAGTCAATGAGGTCAGCTTTGCCTTTCATCCTTTCGCGGTCTGGTCGATGAAATATAGCATGAGTCAAGTACTTAAGTTAATATAATCAACTAACCCTCCCTACAAAATTTCAGGCCTTGTGCATATAACAGAATCAATTATTGTTACTGCTGTGAAAATGTTTCAGATGAGTACAATAATTAATACATTAAGAAGTTCCAGGAGGTATTTATTTAGTTGGCTAATGAGTCTTCCTCAAATTGCCATCCCTTTGTAATTCCCCTCCTCACGTTTTCCCTCAGATGTCAGTGTGCAGATGTTATGTTCGAGTTAAATATAAACTGCATCAATCATAACAATCTCAGAAGGACTTCAAAGGTCATAGATGCAGCCCATTCGCTTAACTAAGCCATAACACCCCACACCCAAAACACACACATACAGTTAGGAAATTGGGAGTTAAGTTTACCTCTCATACTGCTAGTGTATTGTTCTGCTGTAGGCTATCCATGACCTTGTTACTTGGCAACAGAGCAGGTAATGGAAAAGTTGAGAAGTTTATTAATAGGCAAATCTGTTTAGCTTTACATTTTTAACTGTTTTACTTCCGGACTTATGGTATTTTGTTGGAACAATTATTTTTACAGCTAGATGCCTGTATAACTACAAACAACTCATTTGGAAAGTAGGAGTAAGTAGGAGAGTGTTTTTGTCAGCCAGGCAAACTGGAGTAAGCTGAGTTATTTTCCTTGCTTAGTTTTACAGTTTAAACCATATGTGGTCAGTGGCACCAAAACTTCACATGTTTAAAACACCTGGGAAACAATTTGTGCCAGCGTTTTTTTTCATTTTCCCATCCCATATGTTAGGCTTTGTGCTTATGTGGAGATCAATATTGTTACTAAACTATTCTATATTTTCATTTTGTCATATTTATTTAAACTGTAAACTAGTACTAACTGTTGATCAGTCATCACTTTGATATTTCATTGTTGAAATGTCAACACTTCTTGTATGTGTGTGTGTGTGTATATATATATATATATATATATATATATATATATATATATATACAGTGGTGGACTGGGTCTAAAAATATTGGTTGCCAGGAGACCACAACTACAATGCCACCATTTAATTTTTTTTTTAATGTTATTAAAAGTATTCTTTTCAACTGCAAACACAGCCAGGCTGAAATAATGCATTCTTCCAGGAGTGAATAAAAAATTCTCAAAC
>NC_068982.1:43503633-43511132 GCF_001194135.2 Octopus bimaculoides | reverse complement strand
ATAAAACATTACATCTCACTGAACTTTTTAACACCCTAATATCTATAACCTTTCTTTTATTGTAGACATCCAAGAAAGAAAAATGGGTAGACTACATTTCACTCCTTAGATTTCCGGTTTATCTTCCTGCTCAGGATGCGTTGATTGAATTTCAAATAGATGGAGGATCTGCAAATGGAATGACATTCATCTCAAATGTAATTTGTCACATTTTTCTAGCTTATTTTATTTTCTCCCTGGTAGTTTGCTTTCATTTTGTACAGTATAAGTTAGATGAAGTAATGCATTAATATTTTTTTACATACACAAACTTAAGTGTTATACACCCTTAGTAAAGTTATATTTACTACACTTGTTTCTTTCAAATCCTTTTGGCACCACTCATTTATTGTCCATTTTAGTGGGACTTTTTTAAAACTTAATTTTTTGTATTTGCATTAGGGTTAACAACTAGATGCCCTTTAACATACCATTTCTAAATCTTGCAAGTTGGCAGAATCATTAGCATGTTCTGAGTTCAAATGCTGACAAGGCTGACTATGCCTTTGTCCTTTTGGGGTCAATAAAATAAGTACAGGGATCAGTATAATCCACTAACTCACTCCCAGTAAAATTGGTGGCCAATACAGCTTGGCACCGGTGATGTTGCAACTCATTTCTACAGCTGAGTGAATTGGAGCACTGTGAAATAAAGTGTCTTGCTCAAGAACACAACACAGCCCGATCTGGGAATCAAACTCACTACCTCATGATTGTGAGCCTGATGCTCTAACCACTGAGCCATGTGCCATGGCAATTGAACTTTAAGGAGTGGGGAAACAAGGGAGCCCCTACATTGTTATTCACCCTGCTTGAATTAGCAGTCAGATCTCCTTCAGATAACATCCTATTACTTTAAGGACAACACACTGTATAATGTAATCTTGAATACACTATTCTAAACAAATGAATGGTTGATCATGGTTAAGCTAAACTACGGTTAAACAATGGTAACAATAACTTCTTTTTTTTTTTAATGAATTTTACTCTGTTAGCCACCCCAAACATTCAGTTTAAATAGAATTGAAAAGACTAGGAAGTTAAGTCTTCACTCATTCTAAGACAGATAAGCACAAAACAAAATAATAAAATAATGAACAAAAAGAAACAGTTTGAACAGAATGTCGTTGGTGTGAAGAAAACTGAAGGTTAAAGATTGAGGAAGTATCACAAATTAATTGGTCTTGTGAAAATTAGATTGAGCCTTTCAAGAATCTAAATAAGAGATATTGAGAAGAAGACCAACAGAATTGAATGGAATTTATTGTAGAACAGAGAGGATCTGTTTATGAAGAATTTCAGAAATTTGAATTAAGTAGCAGCATTGAGAAAGGAATTTCCAAAGTAAATTTTATACGAAGACAAGGCATTTTTTTTTCTTTTTCTCTTACTTGTTTCAGTCATTAGACTGTGGCCATACTGGAGGACCACCTTGAAGGATTTTAGATGAATGAATCAACCTCAGTGCTTCTTTTTTTTTTTTTAAAGCCTGGTACTTAGTCTATCAGTGTCTTTCACCAAATTGCTTGTCAAGCGGTGGTGCTTTTACCAAACTGGTTGTCAGGCGGTAGTGGGGGACAAATGCAGACACAAAGACACACAAACACACACACAGATACCACCCACCACACACGGGTTGGACAAAATAATGGAAACACCTAAAAATTTCAAACAAATTTATTTTAATATGGGGTAGAACTGCCTTTGGTAGCAATTACAGCTTAAATTCTATAAGGTATGGACTTGTACAAAGCTTGAATTATTTCCAAAGGAATTCTTGTCTGTTCTTCAGCTAAAACAGTCTCCAGTTCTTGTAGTGATGATGATGGAGGATATCAACTCCTTACTTGTTTTTCGAAAATGTACCATAAATGTTCAATAATATTGAGATCTGGGGACTGTGGTGGCCAGATACGATGTTCAACTTCACTAGAATGTTCCTCATGCCATTCAGTAACAACTTTAGCTGTGTGAATTGGTGCATTATCATCCTGAAAGATTGCGTTTCCCTCCAGAAACAGTTCTGCAACCATAGCATTTGATCAGAGAAAATGCTTAAATAGTCTTGACTATTAATTCTGCAATGAAGGGAAACTATTGGGCTAGCGAATTTCCAAGATATAGCTCCCCAGATCATCATAGTTCCTTCTCCATGTTTAAAAGTTGGAAGAAGGCAGTCTGGGTCAAATGCTTTTTTTTGGGCTGTCTGCACATGTATACTCGACCGGTGGTTGGAAATAAGGTAAAGGATGACTTGTCTGAGAAAATAACATTCTTCCACTGCTCTAGGGACCGATTCTGTAGGTTTTTACTCCACTCTAAACGCTTTCCAACATTTGCTTTTGAAAGTAGTGATTTTCTGATTGCAGTCCTCCCATGAAATCTGGCTTTGTGCAGCTCTCGGTGAACAGTTTTTGTGGAAACTGGGTTCTCAAGGTGGCCACTAAGCTCTGCAGTAATTTTGGGAGCTGCACTTTTGTGATCCTTTCTGACAATTCGCTTAAGAGTCCGACGATCCCTATCTGAAAGTTTTGGTTTTCTTCCAGAATTTTGTCTCTTTCTCAAAGGCTGTCATTACTTTTGAGACAGTACTTCATGATACACCAAACATTTTGGCTGTTTTCGTTACTCTAGCGCCTGCCATATGAGCACCAACAACTTGACCTCTTTGAAAGTCTGATAGATCTGTCATTTTAATGAATTTTAATTACCTTTTACTGTTGATTTCTGAAAAGAAACAGCAATTTTAGCAAAACATATTAAGCAACACTAATAATAAATAAAAAAAACATAAAAATAAACAAGCTTTTTTGCTAAATAACAATATATTTGTTTCAACAGCACCATGTCAATTCTGAAAACTGTTGAATTGGCCAACAGGCTATTTTAGTAAGAATTTATAATAGAGAGAAAGGATATTAAAAATAGTTTGTGGTATCTTGGGAGGGTCAGTATGCTAATATTTAAAAAGCGCACTGGTTCTATTTCACTTGTTTGTTTATTTATTAGTCAATTGACTAGATGACATAATTCATGCTATTGATGAGGTCACGAATGACAATGAAAGGATTTTGACAAACTTGATTGATTGATCAATTAACCAAACGATTACTCAAACAATCGATTAGTTAATTGGTTAAATAGTTAATTAGTTGACAAATAAATAATAAAAAGAAGTGATATAGAGTCAATGCCTGTGTTTATTATTGGCATAATGACCCTCCCAAGATGCAACAAAATATGTTACAACTGAAAGTTCACATTAAAAATCTTGCAAACCAAATACAAAAATATAAAAAATGTAACTAAATGAGCTTGACTGGTTGCTCTCATCACATTGATTCCCCACTTTATAGAAAGCCACCTGGTCAGGCCAACATTATGTCTAAGGTTAAATGTCTGAGTCATTTATTTATTCAATAGCTTGCTCTTACAGTATGTACTTCACTTTACTTCCTACTAATTTGTAAATTGTGTCATCATTTTAATTATAGCTTACTGGCAAAATGTTTCTATGACTATGACCCTACTGCCACCAACCATAGCTTGACAGTCATTAATTTGCCACGAGTTATTGTTAATACCATCATCAAAATCCAACGTCATTAGCAAGCATCAGTTCTTTCTCTTTGCTGGAGAGTGGGAAGAGGTGAAGCGTTATTTTTGCACTCTATTCGCCAGCAACACTGTCTGTAAGCAGTGAAGTTTCTGTGCCAAATTTTCCTATCATCTTTTAACACGAAATCATCACTGCCATTGCCATCACAAACTCCCCACCGTCACCAATACTTTTACCTACCCATCGACTTCAATAATGTTAGTAATGATATCTACTTGCTAACTAAGAAAAAAAAAATTGAAATCTGGGTGTTTCCACCATAAATTGACAAATTACTAAATTACTGAGGCTGTTAATGTCTAACAACTTGTTCATTATTCAAATAAATTCTGATCATTTTAATTGTTGCCACTTCTAAAATAATAATTAAAAAAAAAACCTGGACCTAAAAATGTCCTTTGAAAAAGAAACTTCACTGAAGGAACACTGAACAGCGAACATAAAGTTTAATCTCAGGTTCTTTTCCCACTTTGCTAAACAAAAATCATTTACACATAACCAGATTGCCCCTCTAATGGACCAAATTGGGTCATATACTAAAAATGTCCTCAAAATATACATATTCTTGAGTCAACGATATAAAAATGCATTTTCCCAAACGATAACCAAAACTGAACATAATACAAATGAATGCCTTGATCCTCAGAATTCAACTGCAGAGACATGTCTAAACATTAATGATATTATAGAAGATTCAAACTCAGCATCAGGACCAGATGGTTTCCTTGTCAAACCATTGAAGATGCTATTTCAAAAGTTGCTATATAACGACATATTCCCAAAACTGCTGAAAGGCTCAGTAGTAACACCTAGACATGAAGAAGGTAGCAGGTCTGAAGCTAAAAATTACAGACCTCTTTCTCTCTCTTCTCACAAATCTAAAATTGTCAGAGGCACTGTCCATAAAAGAATAACCTTGAGGAAAACAAACTCTCAGATACTACACAACTTCATCAACAGATGGGACAAAGTTGCCTGTCGTAGCAGCTGCAGTGCCATAACACTATCTTCAATAATCTCTTGAGAGGAATGGACACTGACTGTATATGCCTTAACTTCATTAAAGTGTTTGACAAGATCATGGAACCACCTGTCATAAGCCAAAGGACTTTAGAATCACAGGACCATTGGTGTCCGGGAAGCGAAATTTTTTTCCCATGTAAAAGCGGGTGACACGTAAAAGCACCCACTACACTCTCTGAGTGGTTGGCGTTAGGAAGGGCATCCAGCTGTAGAAACTCTGCCAAATCAGACTGGAGCCTGGTGTTGCCATCCGGTTTCACCAGTCCTCAGTCAAATCGTCCAACCCATGCTAGCATGGAAAGCGGACGTTAAACGATGATGATGATGATGATGAGAGTTCCGGACCCCAGTTATGAATTCATTTGCTTACAGCTAATCAGCGCTCAACTATCAAACCAGTTTATGAGCACATAACAAGTGATGGGTGATAAGATAAGGCCACTAGGGTAACGAATGATCATACTTATTTTCTCTTAATAATACTTGTTCTTCTTTCAATCATGGCTACCTCTTCGTAGTTATTTGTGATGTTGTTTACTTTGTAAAACAGTAAGGGGTGAGGGTTGCTAGCACATCGCCTTCTACCCACATTTTCCCCATCCACATCTTCACAATATGGGGCCCTAACAATATGCGATAATCGTTATAGATGCAAATCTATCTAATTACTTGTCTCCTTCTAAAATCGGGCATAACTTGGTGATCGATCGACTTGCAACACCGTTCTTCGTCTTGAGTTTACTTGCTAGAGTATGTTTTACCAAGTGATTGGTTGTTTTTAACACATTCCATTTGTGAATGTTATGTTGACAACAAGGTCAAGGTGAGCTCTAATTGGCTGTATGCAAATGAGTTCATTACTGGGGTCCAGAACTATTGTGGGAAAAAAAAAAAACTTCACGCCCAGGAAGTCGGTGATTTGCCTGTAATTTACAAATTCAATTTATTAGCACAAGCGGTTAGTAATAGCAGCTACATTACATCCTATTGGCTTAGAGACACTGTCACTATAAAAAAAAGCTATGGTTTTGCCTGGAACACCCTTGCTTATATGTATACTGAATCACAATCGATAAACAACAATAATAGAAGTTAAATCAGTATTCATAACATCAATTCTGTGATAACTAGAGCAATATCACTAGATCGTAGTCTCTGTCATTGCCTCATTAATTTTTCATTACTGTATTACTTTGATGATGGTTGTTTCTCTAATTAGAACTTATCTTGCCTGGTATCTCACATTTGTGAATCTACAATCCTATGAAGAAAGACGTAGCTATCCATAACTCCAGTACACACACACACACACATATATATATATATATCTTGTGTGTAAAGTTAGATGTATGACTGCTACTATTGAGTGTGTGTGTGTGTATATATATATATATATATATATAATGTATATATATATATATATTTATACACCCTGTCATGACGCCGTGTGGAAATTGTAAACGAGCGTCACCACCATGGAAGTGGTGTCATTTGTTTCCAATTTCGTGTGAAAATACATTTGGCCATGTCATAATATTACCTTACCTGGAAGCAGGTTAGGTTTTGTGATGAGAAGGGCACCTGGCAGTATAAAATGTGCTTCAGTGAATTCTGTCAAGCCCATGCAAGCTTGTAAAAGTCAATGATGATGACGCTGATGATAACGGGGTGTGTGTGTGTGTGTGTGTGCACGCGTCTATGCCAACTCAGCTGTATTTGATACAGAAATATGTCTGAATAGTAGTGGTCAATTAAATGTTTGGAATTCAAGGGTTGACTGCATTTGTAAAGTTATGTACTTGGAACAGACTTTACCTCCAAACCCTCTCTTCTCCTCTGCAAAAAAGACAAAAATCTAGATTAACAAACTACATTAATATTACATAGAAAAATACGAGCATGAAAAGTCGTATTCTTAAGATTATAAAGCTGGAAAAGTACAGGACAAGTTATTACCCCTGGAAAAGTATAGGACAAGCTATTACTTCTAGTAAAGTAAAGAATAAGAAACTTTTTAGTTAAAATATTGCAGCAAAGAATGCCAGTTCTCCTAATTTATCACTCTTTACAGTTCTCATCTTTTAAATTTATTGTACAAAACTGTTCAGCTGATTTGTAAGTTTGTCTAATTAGTTACTTTTTTCTGTATTTAAGGTAGTAAATTAGCCAAATTCTACTTAAATAAATATAGTGATATTTGTAAAGTATAATAAAATAAGTTTTAATATTCAAATTTCAATTTTAGCTGCAATATTTTAAGTAAAAAGCTTCTTATTCTTTACTTTACTAGAAGTAATAGTTTGTCCTATATTCTTTTACAGGTGTAATAACTTGTCCTGTACTTTTCCAGGTTTAAAATTTTAAGAATATGACTTTCCATGCTTGCATTTTTCCATGTAATCCATGATTTTTCCAGGCATTGCTGTTATAACATAATTAATAATGTGTCAATTAATAATTTAAGATTTTACCTCATAAAATACTGAAAGATAATATTTCAATTTTTCCATGTAAGTGATAATAATGTTTCAATTTTTTTTCGTGTTTAATTTAAATATATGTTGTGATTGAATTATTTGATATTACCCATCCACACCAAATTAATGGCAGGGATTTTTCCCATGTTGTTGGTTGCACCATGGCTCACCAAAAGTTACAAACAAGACCCCAAAGCCATCAGTTACCAGGCTCACCTTAAGTAACCTAAATTTGCAATATTAGGAGGTCACAGGAATTCATTCAACGAAAAAAAAAATTCCAGTGATTCCGGGATTGGGGGGGAACCCCCCACCTCCTTTTTTCCGAACCAAAATAAGGG
>NC_068982.1:43496813-43502373 GCF_001194135.2 Octopus bimaculoides | reverse complement strand
ATATAGTCCATCTGGACCAATGCAAGATTTGGATTTTAAAAATCACCCCCGCCCGTGTGTGGGGGAGGGATGGGGTCCAACATTTTTTTTAGGGGGAATCGCATGACCGTGACATATAGAACACATTATCGAAAACGAAAATCGTCAAAATTAAAAAATAAAAAAGTTACAGCCATTTTCCCTCAGTGTCTAATTCCAATGTCCACCTAAAAAAGTTTGTTAATTGAAGGTGAACAGGTGCCTTACTGCCCCCTCCTCCCTTGAGGCCGCAGATATTTTGATGTAACATTTTTTTCTGCTGAACCAAATCTCAAACTATTTATGCCAAAGTGTAGCTGAGGAGGTGTCCTCTTTAAAACTGTTAACAGTTTGCAATTTAGTCGAGAACTGAATTAGTGGTGAAGCTTGAAAGCTGCTGCGATTGACGAAATGGTGGACTTAAGAATGTATTCAACCACTACTTGTGGTTGAATGGTTAATCTTACTTACTGAACTGCATCCTTTCGCTTCTGAATATTTAAATAGAAAACAATGCTCACTTGCTCACAAAGTCCAGAAATATAGACAGGAAAAAATATAAAAGTAACAACTCAACAATGCATTTACTAAATACAAAACAGCAGCACATCTCACAACTAAAATTAAAATGTAAACGTTGTTGTTATCTTTTAACTGTGATCATTTGTGATTAAGCAGACCAATATATGATGAATGAATATGGTCGGTCAAGATAGCTGTATGACTACAAAAATATAGCTAGAGTTATATTTTTGTAGTAATAGTATGTCACGGACTACACCATCCTATGCACCATTCGATTATCCAAGATGCTAAGCAGTGATTTGAAAGTGATTTCTGGAAGGTTTAGCTACTAAATACAAAGGAAAGTTTAATGAAAAATTTTCTTATCAACTCCTGGTGGCTTCGTCACCGCTCCTCTCTCACTGTTTTTATTTCTCCCTCTCTCAGTCACAGACACTGCATTACATCTACCTGTCAGGAAGGAGACTGCGAAGTGTCTTTTATTCTTGGATTGTCATCTCCGCCCCCTCTCTCATACACACACACACACACGCGCGCGCGCCGTGTTTGTTTTCGTCACTGCCCCCAACGATCGTTCAGTTCCCAGCAGCTGTCCGCTGTTGACACCGCCAAACGTGACAATATTATCGTTAAAGGCGTAAAATTGTAAGGATCCTTTGGACGATATCTGACGAGGAATGATCTGTCACGTGTGTGAATTTTTCCATCTTCACCGTTGTTGCGTTTCTGTTTAAATTTTGCAACTTACGTGATGAATTAGCTTATAAAATGAAAAACGCATAACGAGAGGAACAAGTTTTGTTTTAGCTGCCTCACAACTTATACAACGCACACACACACACACACACACACACACATACACATACACATACACGCATCCTTAACCAGTTTCTTATATATACCTGAAGCTTGGTGTTCTTCAAGGAGGAATTAACTATATTTTTGCGGTTCCCAAGGAATTTAGTTGGGGAATTTGGAAAGTTTAATGGTCCTTGGAATTGCGGGTCAACTCCCATGTTCTCCTGGCTGAACAGGCCTATAATACAAATGCTTTCCATCGATAACTGTCTCGTATTTACCCTCGACGTTTTCTCTGTTTTTGCTTGTTTCTGGGGCACCGCCTTAAAAGGGTTAGTCGAATAAATCGATCAATTGAACTCATTCTTCTTAAGTCTAGTACTTATTCTGTCGGATAATCCTTTGTCCAATAGATGAATTAATTATAGGGACATAAACAAACTAATACCGGTTGTGAAGCAGTATTGGTAGTATGTAGTTTCTGTCAACAAAATTCACTCACAAGCGTGGTACTTACTGAACCATAGTGGTTGCGAAGCAAACTTCACAGGTACTACTAAAGCAGCACGGTCCCGAATGCGCTAGCGAGTCGTGAGTGGTCGATCCTAACCCTAACCCTAACCTGCGTGTGCAAATGAATACGTGTTTAGGGTTAGGGTTAGGATCGACCACTCACGACTAGCTAGCACAGACGCATGACTGCGCGTTCGGGACCGTGCTGCTTTAGTAGTACCAACTTCACAGCCATATCTGCACCCGAAACGCAGTGAGGTACATTCCTTTATTCTTTTAATTGTTTCAGTCATTTGACTGCAACCGTGCTGGAGCACCACCTGGAAGGGTTCTTAGTCCAACAAATTGACCCCAAGACTCTCTTTTTAAAGCTTGGTACTTATTCTATTGGTCTCTTTTTACGGAGGTGTAGACACACCAACACCGGTTGTCAAGCGGTGATGGGAAACAAATACACATAGGTACGTATATATAGATTTATTTCGGTTTCCGTTTACCAGTTCCATTCACAAGGCTTTGGTCGGCCCAAGGCTATAGTAGAAGACGCATATCCAAGATGCCACACAGGACTGAACCAAGAACTATGTAGTTTGGATGTTAACTTCTTTCCACACAGCTGCGCCTATGTATGTATATACCCATATATATTTCTATAGGTATAGATTTCTGGGCATAACTACAGGAAAAACCCCGTAGTTATGCCGATTTCTGTGTGTGTGTGCATATATAACATATGAAACCAAAAAATCTTTTTTTGAAGCTTTTTTATTTTGTTTTATTTTTGACATCTTTTTATATTTGTTTTGTTTTCCACCCAATTAATGTCGCACCATCAATTTTTCTGATGTGTGAGTTTAGTAAACAAGATCTTAGGAATTAATGGCAAGCCTGTCGCCAGTTCCTTATGATAAGACCTGCTCTATCATCGCAAGAAGAAAGCAAGGGGTATAGGTACAGGGTGGGTTTGTTGACGAACTTTAAACATTGATAAACTTGCCCAGATACATATATATATATATATATATATATATATATATATATCTTCCTACTAATTACGCTTAAACGTAACACAACTTGTACATAAGGTGTATACGTGCAAGTTTGTGTGTAAATGAATGCCAAACGCATAGACATGTACACATACCACACATATACATTCCTATGTGTCTATAATGTTGCATATGCACACATATGATATACGTGTATGTGTGTATACACATCTACACTGTCATTTGCTTGTAATAAATGTAAAAGACATACTGCCGACAATGTACATATATATATATATATATGTGACCGTTGAGTGTGTTAAGTATAATAAATGCAATATGACTCTACCCAGACACAACGAAATTTGTTTCAACGCACAAATTCGCGAAAAGAATCTTGCACACCAGATACAAAAACGAAATATATAATAATAATAATAATGACGGAGCATTACCTTTAATTCATGTTTATATATAAATACAGCCTCAAATAGACCTACACATGTGTGCGTGTGCATTTGTGTCATTGGGTGTATCCCCCTCCCCCACTCCACCGCTTGAAAACCGCTGTGGGTGTGTTTACCTCCCCGTAAATTAGCGGTTCGACAAAATTTATCGATAGAATAAGTACCAGGCTTTACCAGAAAATAATAAGTACTGGAGTCGATTCGTTCATCAAAAAAATCTTCAAGGCGGTGTCCCAGCATGGCCGCTGTGTAATAATGATTGAAGTAAGTAAATGATATATATCAGAGTGAGAGGGAAGATGGGAGGAGAGTTGTCTAGCCACAGTGATAAAAATCTGCGTGTAAGTAGTAAATAACATGTCCAACAAGACAGTTAACGAGTCATTTAACTGTTATTGTTGTATTGTAATAAACAATAAACGGACAATGGAGACAAGAACAGCAAAGACCGACATAACAACAACAACAACTAAACATAAAAAAATAAAGTAAAACAATGAAGCTACTGGAACGGGGAGAGGTGGAGGAGCGAAAATGTAATGATGTGGGGAGAGACATTTGGCTCACTCGCCCAACTAGAATTACTGAAACTTCCTGCAGTATTAACAGACATCAACTATGTCTGTTGGATTAACTCGCACATCTTTTGTTTTAAGCTGAGTACAGTAGAAGTGAAAAATGTCTAAACCTTATCTACCTATCTATATAACTACCTGTGGAGGCGCAATGGCCCAGTGGTTAGGGCAGCGGACTCGAGGTTTCGATTCCCAGCCCGGGCGTTGTGAATGTTTATTGAGCGAAAACACCTAAAAGCTCCACGAGGCTCCGGCAGGGGATGGTGGCGAACCCTGCTGTACTCTTTCACCACAACTTCCTCTCACTCTTACTTCCTGTTTCTGTTGTGCCTGTAATTCAAAGGGCCAGCCTTGTAATACTGTGTCACGCTGAATATCCCCGAGAACTACGTTAAGGGTACATGTGTCTGTGGAGTGCTCAGCCACTTGCACGTTAATTTCACGAGCAGGCTGTTCCGTTGATCGGATCAAGTGGAACCCTCGATGTCGTAAGCGACAGAGTGCCAAAATATAACTACCTACTTCTCTCTGTTTGTCTATCTGTCTGTCTACTTACCTATTAACCTTATCTTCACACTGTCTGCCTACCGACCTATCTGCCTCACATACTACCTATCACCATCGCTGATGTCCTTTTTCTCTCTCTCTTGGTTTTTGATTCCTGGGCTTGGAGAAAGTGCAATGCTGCTCATGACCTTTACAGAGCCACCAGGATGGACACTTTTCATCCGCTACTGATGCACCATACGTTTATATAAGAAGCTTTCGCAAGACGAATACTACAGTTATATGACTTTTAATAGTATACCCACGTTATGTAAGATATACGGAATGCTCTTTTGAACCACAATACTGCTTCTGTCACGAACAACGAATTTTTACCCAGCCTACCAGCTATTTTCAATACCAGTGATTAGTAAATCACTGTTTTTCTATATCAGTTGAGGTTATAACTGTCTAAGTACGCGGTTGATAGTGAATGTTTGCTACTGATGTTGCGCAGAGACACGGAAATCCTGATTTAGAAATTCTGTCGCGATTGCCTGACGCTTTTCGTTTGCTAGTACTTCTGTACTTTTGCTAGTACTTCTGTACTTTTGCTAGTACTTCTGTACTTTTGCTCGTACTTCTGTACTTTTGCTCGTACTTCTGTACTTTTGCTCGTACTTCTGTACTTTTGCTAGTACTTCTGTACTTTTGCTAGTACTTCTGTACTTTTTAGCACGATACGCTGCACGAGAAGCTCTCTCAGAACAAATACTGTAGTTTTGTGGCGTTCTATTGTATATCCACGCTGAGTAAGGTATATAGGACACACACACACGCGCATACGTGTATCTCTCTCTCTCTCTCTCTCTCTCTCTCGTTTCAGTCATTAGACTGTGGCCATGCTAGGGCATCACCTTGAAGAATTATAAGTTGAATGAATCGATCCTAGTACTTTTTCTTAAGCCCAGTATTTTTCTATCGATCTTTTTTGCTGAACCACTAAATTACAGGGACGTAAACGCACCAACACTGGTTGTCAAGCGGTAAGGGGTGGGGTCAAATATACGCGCACGTGCATACACACATGATATATATATACACATATATATATATATATATATATACATACACGACAGTTTCGTTTGCGAAATCCATTCACAAGGCTTTGGTTGTTGGCCCAAGGCTA
>NC_068982.1:43496062-43496803 GCF_001194135.2 Octopus bimaculoides | reverse complement strand
AATCCATTCACAAGGCTTTGGTTGTTGGCCCAAGGCTACAGTAGAAGACACTTGCCCAAGGTGCCACGCTGTGGGACTGAACCCAAAATCATGCGGTTAGGAAGCAAGCTTCTTGCCACACAGCCAACAGGGTCGTGAGTTTCATACGCTGGCACTTATCAAACTTTCGGCACTTGAGTCACTGTGTAACGATTCTGTCCGCTCACCGCCTTAATTTCCTATGTAATATCTTTTCTACCAGTGGACCTGAGATTTTGGAGGAGGGGGTCTGTCTGATTACATCGATCCCAGTGTTTCACTGGTACTTAATTTATCGATCCCGCGAAAGGATGAAAAGCAAAGTCGACCTCGGCGGCATTTGAACTCAGAACGTAACAGCGGACGAAATACTGCTATGCGTTTTGCTGGGCGTGCTAACGATTCTTATTTCTTTATTGCCCACAAGGGGTTAAACATAGAGGGGACAGACAAGGGCAGACAAAGGGATTAAGTCGATTACATCGATCCCAGTGCGTAACTGGTACTTAATTTATCGACCCCGAAAGGATGAAAGGCAAAGTCGACTCGGTGGAATTTGAACTCAGAACGTAACGGCAAACGAAATACTGCTAAGCTTTTCGCCCGGCGTGCTAACGATTCTGCCAGCTCGCCGTCTTAATTTTCTATGGAATATCATTGTTAATACAACATTCTGACCAACTCTCTTTCTCTCTCTCTCTCTCTCTCTCTCTCTCTCTCTCT
>NC_068982.1:43494633-43495778 GCF_001194135.2 Octopus bimaculoides | reverse complement strand
ATATATATATATATATATATATATATATATATATATATATATATATATGGCAAAGAGGTAAAGGAAGTGCAGTGTTGGTACTCGAGTAACTCAGTACCAGCAGCAGGATGTGAACTCTTCACTTGTAAGCTGAGTAACCCTAACTTGTTATAACACTTCTGGATATTGTCACTGACTCTTCCGATTCGTTACTAACATATATTCACTGCAGCAAGTAACATATACACAATGACACAGTTCTCTGTCTGACTGTCTGTCTGTCTGTCTGTCTCTCTCTCTCCACTGCTCTAAATTTTCATATATCTTGAAAAAAAATCTATTAGTACTTTGGCTCTCGTGTACGCTTGCTCTTGCTGCTTGCCTCTCTTCAATATCTTTATCTATCTATCTATCTATCTCTGTATATATGTATATATATATATATATATATATATATACACACACACACATGTATATATACACGTGTACATGTATACATACACATATATGTATACACACACACACACATATATATGCACACACACACATCTCTCTATTTCTCTCTATATAAAATTCTTTGTGTGTCTGTCTGTGCCATATGCATTCTGAAACGGCTCCACCAAATCAAAGGTAATTGTATTACACCCTGCGAGTGTCAACATGTAATCTTTATCCTCGGTTGGATTGAAACAATATAACATTTTCTCGAAAATAATCTTTCTATAATCAACTATAGTAACGGACATTTTATACCACGACGACGTCACATTTTGTATATGAGTGTGTATATGTCTGTGAGATTGCGTGTGCTCGCTACGTACGAGATAGTAAAGGACATTTTATATCATGACGACGACGGCACATCTTTATCATTCTGTCAACCATTCTGTCTAGCGTTTTTCTTTGTAACGACGCCTTGTACCAAAAGAAAAAAATATATTACAGCTACTTTCATTGTTTACAATCTTGTGTACCGGTGTATTTGTGTATCAGTTAATAACCATGGGTAAATATTTCGTAAAGGACCCGTTCGTACCTCGGTGTGAAATAATTGATTTCAACAGATTTTTTTTGAGTGCATTCAATGTTTCTAACTTCCGAACTCGCCGCAAATTACTGTTACTTTTTTTTTCTTTTTAAAGAAAGTTTGGGTAGGGGAGGGGGTC
>NC_068982.1:43492641-43493341 GCF_001194135.2 Octopus bimaculoides | reverse complement strand
TTGTTGTTGTTGTTTCCCCCCCCCCATCTCACCCCCTCACCATAAATGTCTGTGACATGATGTGATTGATATAAGCCAAGTAGCAAAGAGCTAAATTATTTTAGATTTCATGTTTCCTCTGCTGTTAAATACCAAGGACCCTATTAGTGGTCTGTGTTGACATTTCCTACTGAGAGGGGAGGACGAAAACGAAGAAGTAAAATAAAATAAGTAAGATAAAAGAATAATACGAAAAAAAAAAAAAAAATGGGGTGGTACACAGCCAGCCATAGAGAAGTTAAGTTAGCATAAGACATTAACTGTTTCAACGAATCGAAAGGAATTATATGTATGTTCTTGCTCTATGTCTATCAGTATCGAATATATGTGTGTTACGTATCATATCGGCTAATGGTTCGATCTTTGAATAGATAGAAGATAATGAGTTCGATTCCGGAACCGGACTGCGTGTTGTGTTCTTGAGCAAGACACTTTATTTCACGTTGCTCCAGTTCACTCAGCTGTAGAAATGAGTTGTGACGTCACTGGTGCCAAGCTGTATCGGCCTTTCCCTTGCATAACATCAGTAGCATGGAGAGGGGAGACAGCTATGCATGGCCTTCCTTAACCCTGCCTGGACTTGTGCCTCGGAGGATAACTTTCTAGATGCAATGCCATGGTCATTCATAACCGAAGCGGATGTTTACTCTCTCTCTCTCTC
>NC_068982.1:43487908-43491426 GCF_001194135.2 Octopus bimaculoides | reverse complement strand
GTATCAATTCTTCTAGGGGAGATAATTCTCTAATTTTTTTTAAACGTTCAAACTAAAAAAAAATACCCGAGCTTTTGAAATGATCAATGAAAAAAGTATTACGTTTAGTTCTTAAACCCATTGTTTTTAATAGTCTCCCTATATTAAATAGTTGTACAAATAAAGAAATACAAGTGTACAGCTTCATAAGAAAATATACACAGAATAGGAATAAAATAGTTATAATACATCTATGTAGAAATTATATATGCTCGTATTCGAAATGAATACTAAAGGAAAGGTCATTGAACATTATGGTGTGCGACCAGTTGATGTACTTAATGTTGAATTTGTGTTTTTTTCTTTTTTACTTTCTCTTTTTTTTTTCCATTTTTTTCTCTTCTGATTTTGGATTAAAATTTTTAATGTGGTTTTGTATTATATATATGTATGTATCCTATACGTACGTGTTATGTTCCAATAAGAGATTTGATGGCACGTTTTACATTTTTAAGATGCAATGTATATCACAAATGTCTTTCACTCTTTCACATGCGTGTGTATATATGTACGTGTATATGTTTTAGATATGCATGTATAAATATGTGTATGCACGTATATATGTATAGATGTGCATGCATGTATATATATATATATATATGCATGTGTGTGTATGCACACACACGTACACACACACATGAATATCGACAAGGAAGGAATAGCTTGTTGCACTTGACCCTCTCTTATGCCTAAGTTGGCTACATCTTTCCCCCTTGTAGGGTCACTAAATCAAAATACCAGAGAAAGCACTAAGTCCCATAAAGTCGACTAAATATAATTGAAGGCCTTGCCGCTTACGAAGTAATTAAATGAATAAATAAATAAATAAATGCGGAAGGGATTAAGTTAGATATACGTCCTGGAGTTATCTACCGCTGTTACAAATGTTAAAACGGAAAATTGAACAAATTTACAATGCTTCTCATCTTAAACAGCCGAAGATGAGATATTTACCTGCCATAATTCAGAATACTAGAAAGCTTAAGTGAAGGTGCGTCACCTAGTGGTTTGAGAGGCTCTCTTACTCTCTTTTACTTGTTTCAGTCATTTGACTGCGGCCATGCTGGAGCACCGCCTCTAGTCGAGCAAATCGACCCCCAGGACTTATTCTTTGTAAGCCTAGTACTTATTCTATCGGTCTCTTTTGCCGAACCGCTAAGTTACGGGGACGTAAACACACCAGCATCGGTTGTCAAGCGAGGTTGGGGGGACAAACACACATATATATACATATACATATATACGACGGGCTTCTTTCAGTTTCCGTCTACCAAATCCACTCACAAGGCTTGGGTCGGCCCGAGGCTGTAGTAGAAGACAGTTGTCCAATGTGCCACGCAGTGGGACTGAACCCGGAACCATGTGGTTGGTAAGCAAGCTACTTACCACACGTTCAGTTTCCGGACAAGATGTTGCGTTGTGATCTTGAGCAAGGCACTTTATTTTTATATTGTTCCAATTTTACTCAGATGCAAGTGAGTACCAATCGAGTAGTGGTTCAGCCCTCTATGCCTCCAGGTGTTAGTTATATCTTGGATTTTCAGCTGGGTCAATTGTATGGAAACTGAGTGAGTGACTATTTATAACAATTAGCCAAAGCATGTTACTTGCCCACAATTAACGGTTGGCTATACTTTAACCCTTTAACATTTGAAATTACTCTGTCAAATGTAATGCTCATTCATTCACATTGTTTTGAATTGATCATGCCTTATCTCGTAGCTTCCAGATTTCGATAATGTGACTTTATTTTCAGAATCGTATTGTATAGTTGGTGTGAGAGGCCGAATCGGGGCAGTTTGAACGTAAAATAAAGTTGAATAATATTTGGGCTGGATATGATAAATGGTCTAAATAAATGGTCTCTTTCGTTTATCGACACTCAATGTTATAATGTTGTAATAGGGCTTCACACGATACGTTATTAAGGCGAGGAAAAGCCTATGGTTATTAGTTCATGGTCTAAAGGTGGCGAGCTGGCAGAATCGTTTCCACACTGAATAAAATACTTTGCGGTCTTTTGTGAAGGGATCCACTCCGTTACAAGTATTCAAGATATATCTCCAGTTCGAAAATATCTTCCTCACTCTTTCTTATCAGTCTCAGAGGAGCTGTAAAGGTCCATGGTCATTGCCTTTCCCTCCCGTTTCTCACTCCGAAGATCACCTGGACTAATTGAGCTAAATTTGCTGGCCATTCCTTTGCTTTTCGTCCTTGACCTTTGCTTCTAGATGCAGGTTGGTTTCGTGCCACATTGACCTAAGTCTACCGGATCACTCATTCCAATTGTCGCTCGTTCTCTTGTCACCAATACTGTTACTCTTCCCCCCGGCTTTGTACTAACCACAGCACTCAGTCTTTCCTTCATGGGAGGTCAACCCACCGAAACTCTTTTCTTGCTCATGTTTCTCGTGCAGCCATCATCAACTGGCCATGGTTCAAGAAGGACATTAGCCTCATTACTCTCACCAGTCGCTGTTGATCTTCGAAGGCTATGAGCACAGTTGCTTGTTTCTTTTTTTTTTTCGTCAAAGAGATGTAAGTACAGGCGTGGCTGTGTGGTTAAGGTTTCTTTTCAGCCACGTAGTCTTGGGTTCAGTCCTATTGCGCAGCATCCTGGGCAAGCGTCTTCTACTATAGCCCCATGCCGACTGATGCGTTGTGAGTAGATTTGGGTATGTCTTTATGTTTGTGTCTGTCTCCCATCGTCTGTTGACAACCGGTTTTGGTTTGTTCACACGTAACTGAAACACTTTGGCAATAAGGGCCAATAAAATAAGTAACAAACTTCTACAAAATAGCGACTGGGGTTGATTTTGTTCGACTAGTCAAAGTGGTGTCCAGTGAGGTCACTGCCCAATGACCGAGACAAGTAAAACATTAAAAAAGACAAAACCGAATGCTTGCATGAATCAGTGACGACTCCGCTAATAGCATCAGGCGTGGCCGTGTAGTAAGAAGCTTGCTTCCCAACCACATGGTTTCGGGTTCAGTGGCTTCTACTGTAGCCCCGAGCCGATATAATGTGTATATACATACATCCTTATGTGTGTCTTTGTGTCTCCCCACCCCAATCGATATTGTTGCTTATGTCCCCGTAACCTTGCAGTTCGGCAAAAAGAGACCGACAATATGTACTAGGCTAAAAACAGAAAAGTCCTGGATGGGGTAGGGTCAATTTGTTTCGACTAAAACCCTTCCGGGCGGTGCTCCAGCATAACTGCAGTCAAATCGCTGAAGGAACTAAAAGAATAAAAGAATAACCAAACGGCTAAATTCGTTCACAATATGTTTTTACTTCTCAGTTCCTAATTCACAGCCATTTTGGGTGCGGCTTGCCGCTGAGTTGGAACAACCAAACATAATTTTCATTTCCATGGAAATTATATATATATATATATATATATATATATATATATATATATAAAATATTGGAATAGTTTTTGGCGATTAAAATTTTTTGTTTTTTTGTTTGTTTT
>NC_068982.1:43481446-43486004 GCF_001194135.2 Octopus bimaculoides | reverse complement strand
TATTAGCATCAACAATTTACTGCAAACTTGCAAACACTTCCAATAATGTTTTTGGTGATGATAGCGATGATGATGATGGTGGTGGTGGGTTCTGTTAGCGGTGGAGATAGCAATGAATACGATGGGTAGTGGTGTTAATGATGAGTGCGATGGTGGTGAAGATGAAGGTGGTAACGATGATGATGATGGTGAGTGCTGGAATTTTTATTTTATTACATTTTTTTGTACCACACACACACACACACACACGCACACCCCCGCGCACCCACCCATCATCTCCATCCACCTACAAAACCTATTTTGCTTTTGTTCTTAAATTTCTGCTTAACCAATTGAAAGGTGGAGTGGACAGAAGGTAAGATGGGGGTGGGGAGGAGAGGAGAACGAAAATTGATAAGAAAGAATTAATGAAAAATTAAGTATAGAAAAAAGATAATAGCGTGTGAAGAAAATGGCTTCTTCCTCATTCCTTTTCACGTGTAAAATATCTCTTTCATAGAAATATATATATACACACACATAAGTATATATATACACTCACACATAAGTATATATATATATACTTATGTGTGAGTGTGTATACACACACGTTGTTTTTTGTGTATGTTTATATATTATGTATATGCGTGTATATATATGTGAAGAATGTACGTGGAGATTGGTGTGAATCATGCATTTATAACGCGACACGCCCTACGTCAAATTGATAGGCTTTCAGACTGAGTGGGAGTAAGTGGAATAGCAGGAGGGGGACTAGAAAAGTGAGAGAGAAAGATAAAGAGTACGCGAGGGAGTGAGTGAGAGAAACACACACACATATATATATATATACAAGCAAAGGATACATAAACACACACACACACACACACACACACACACACACGAGATAAAAAAAAAAAACAAGCGTTGGAATTACGGTAGAGGGAAGCAGTGTGTCGAGTGTTATCTTAGAGAGATAGGCAGAGACGAAAGAGGAGAGAGAGAGAGAGATAGAGTGAAAGAAGAGGAGAGGAGGAACAGAGAGAGTGAGTGAGAAATAGGGAGAGGAAAGAGATGTGGTGGGAGTAAAAAGAGAGAGAAAAGAAAAAAAACTAGGAGGAAGTGGAAGAAAGGAAACAGAAAGAAAAAAAATGTTGGTGGTGGTGGTGTTGTAAGCGGAGCAGGAAGAGGAAGGTTGTAATGAGAAGGTAAAAAGTGTGTATGTGTGTGCGGTTGCGTGTGTGTGTGTATGTATGCTCACACACAGAAACGCGCGCGTGCTCACATGCATACATAGAAACGCGCGCGTGCACACACACACACACACACACACACGCAGATGTGTGTATGTATGTGTATGTGTATATATATATATATGTCAGATTTTTGTAAGGAAGGGAGAGTGTAATAATGTAATAGTAAGACGAATGAGAGGAGGAGGAGGAGGAGAGAACGCAGGAGGAGAAGGAGGAGGAGAAGAATTAATGCTAATGCGGAGGTGGAGGATTATATTGAGTCAATGCGTGTGAGTGAGTTAGTAAGTAGAGGAGGAGGAGGAGTAGGAGTTTGAAGAGGAGCAGGGGAAGAAGGGAAGAGGAGGAGGAATAAGAGAAGGCGAGCGAAAGGAGAAAGAAGCGGCGGTTGGCAGATAGACAGAGCTTAGCAAGGCAAGAGACATATTTTTACGTTTCATTCAAGCTTACATACACAAGATTTCAGAGAAAGGCAAGCAGAGAGTGGGGCAAACTTTACTGTTTTGTTGGGCTACCATTATCGCTACACTTTCTTTCTTTTCCTTCTCTCTATCACATATACACACATATATACTCACACACACAAATTCTCTCTCCGTATGTCTCTTTGTAAACTTTTTCTAACACACACGCAGCATTTCCTATCTCACAATCTCTCTCTCTCTTTTTCTCTCTCTCACGCATACACATTCATTGACTTGTTTCAATCAATAGGTTGCGGCCATGCCCGGGCACCCGCCTTGCAAGGTTATTTACTTCCTTTAGTCGATCAAATCGCCCCTAACCTATCTATCTATCTATCTATCTATCTATCTATCTATCTATCTATCTGTGTTAGTTACTAAACAACTAAATCGCAGAGTCGTAAGTAAACGTACACCGGTTGTCAAGCGACTGAAAGGCAAACATGCATACACACATACATATTTATAAGCATGAATATACTACAGGCTTCCGCATAGTTTCCTTCTATCCAATTCACTGTCAAGGCATTGGTCGACTTGTATACGTATATATATATATATATATATATATATATATATATATATATATAGAAGCATAGATTTTCAAACATATATACACACATACATACATATATATAATCTCAAAACAATGATATTTTTTTGTTCTCTTATAATCTTGTCTTTTTTTCCATTATCTAATTATTCATAATGTGGGACTTGGAGACGAGGTTAATGCGTATGTGTGTATATTAACTTATCATTTATGTCATCGCCATACTTTCTCCATGGCTTTCTGTGTTAATTATTTTCTTAACACGTAGTGTTTGTGTAAGCGTGTATATAAGGGTGTGTGAGCGTGTGCGTGTGTTTATTAGCAAGTGTATGTGTGTGAGCATGAATCTATATATATGAATGTGTGTGTCTGAGAGAGTACACATGAGTATATGGATAATGTCTGTGTTATGTATGTGTATATATGGATGTCTCTGCGTTAGCGTATATATCGGTGTGTATGTATAACTATATGTGGATATATGGATGTCTCTGCGTTAGCGTATATATCGGTGTGTATGTATAACTATATGTGGATATATTAATGTGTCCATGCGTTAGCGTATATGTCAGAGTATGTACATATCAATGTGTCTGTGCGTTCGTGTGTGTGTGTATATATATATATATATATATATCAGTGTGTGTCTGTGTGTTAGAGAGATAGAGAGAGAATTACCCGAGATAAATCACTGAAACGGGATGACAAAAAGTTTTCACTCAAGCATTCTAGTTGCCTATTGTTGTTGTTGTTTGTTCAACGAAACTTTAGTTCTGCTCTTTTTTTCTGTCCCCACCCTCATCTACTCTCAATCTCTCTCTTTCCTCGTGACTATGTGGGTGTGTTTCATGAACGGGCTCGAAACAATCCACTTCATACTGGGCTTTCCATTCCATCACACAGTTTATTATTTATTTTTTTTATAAAGGTCATTCGAAGTCACAGTAACTTGTTTTCTATTATTATTATTATTATTAGTATTATTATTAAAGGGCGGTGACTTGGTAGAATCATAATTAACACGTCGGACAAAATGCTTAGCGGCATTTTTTTTCATTGTTTCGGGGGGTCGATAAATTAAGTACCAGTGAAATACTAACCCCCAAAGTTTCAGGCTTTGTGCCTTTAGAAAGGATTATTATTATTATTATTATTATTATTATTTTTATTATTGGCGAGCTGGTTAGGGAAGCGAACTAGCAGAATCGTCAGCACGCTGGACAAAATGCTTAGCGGTATTTCGTCTTGTCTTCACTTCCAAATTCCGCCGAGGTCGACTTTGCCTTTCATCCTTTCGGGGGTCGATAAATTAAGTACCAGTTAAAAACACTAGGATAAATGTAATCGACTAGTCCTCTACCCTCAAATTTCAGGCCTTCTGCCTTTAGTAGAATGGATTATTATTATTATCATTATTATTATTATTATTATTATTATTATTATTATTATTGTCATGGCGACGAGATGACAAAATCCTTAGCACACTGGACGAAATATTTAACTGCTTTTCTTCCGGCTCTTTACATATTTTAAGTCCGAATTTCATCGAGGTCAACTTTGTCTTTCATCCTTTGGGAGAAGGGGGTCGTACAAGTTACTGTGCGCAGGGATCGACGTAATTTGGCTAGCCTCCTCCATTCAAAATTTCAGGCTGTGTTCCTCCTATTGAAGAATGGTTACTTATTATTGTGGAGAAGGAAGTGCTATCTCCACCCCCAGTTAATTTGTGAAAAGGTGGGTGACTATGACAAAACTGGTTCACGTGAACGAACCTACTCTTAGCATACACCTGGAGAACAACAAATGGACAAGGGCTCTAGCCTTTGGTGATAAATCTTGGGTCTGTAGGATGACTTGAACGGCCCTAGTTCGAGGTTCTCCTGCATCAAGCGGACTGCATCATTCATGTTTTTATATATTTCGTACACTTTTACATCTCATTTCACCACCTCTTTCTTTCTCCTCATCTTTTACGTACCCGTTCCCCACCGCCTCAAATTATGGGCCGTTCTTGTGATGCCCTTTTGACAAATAAAGACATCGTCATCTTTATTATCTCTTCCGACTGCTACCTTAAGTTTACATACATGGATGTCGCTACAAAATACGAGTGAATATATATATCCAAACATATATAAATGTTGCTTACAGCTCCGAGTCAAAAGTTACGTAATTTCATCATATCAGCCTCTCTCTACCCCTCTTCCGTCTCTTAACCTCCCACTATCGTTACTTATTTAATGATAAGCTTCGTAAAATAGACGCTTATGGAACCGGAAACAGAAGTCAGTCTTCGCTTTACATATATA
>NC_068982.1:43479067-43480197 GCF_001194135.2 Octopus bimaculoides | reverse complement strand
ATATATATGAGATCCTTGTACGCCCCCTCACAACAAACACACAAACGGTGTTGCGTTCAATCTTTCGATTTAGTATTATTAGAATTGATTGTATATTCACCCAGTTAAATATTCATAATCCAGAGAAGTGAATCCAGGATTTACCTATCGGATAAAATACAATGGGATTGCTTACCTCAAGTAATTCTAGGTTTTCGTTACAACCCGATGGAGTTAGCTTTTGCCTGGATTATAACGAAGTGCTAAGGACTTGAATGGTACCCGCCTGGATATTCTATCTATCTATCTGTCTGTCTTTCTGTCCGTCCATCCATCTACCCACCCTTCCACCCACGCACACAGTGGCATAGGGTGACTTCTTGGAGCAGCCATTTAATATTACACCTCCGCCGGATCTATCTCCAATTTTGTTGTCTTCAAATTTGGTATATGGATTAAGTTTCGTATACTGTTTATGAAAATGGAAATCATTTTCCCTATAAATTTATAATTAAAGTTATTAGCCTTTAAAGTTGGCAAAATTTGGGCATATTAGCCAATCAGAAGCGAGTATTTTACACATCACCATGAAGTTCTGTTAGCACAGTAAGGAAAGAACTCCATGGTAACGACCACGTGGTCGTTACCATAATTGTTTGCAAGGAACTGTGTTTTCGCTGTTATTTCTAATGTTTTGACATGTTGCCCCCCTCCCATCCCTTCTCACTGCTGTGACAGATGATGGAAGAGGCAGCAAACGCGCTGTTTTCTGATTGGATGGAAAATTCTGAAAATTATCAAACTTTGAACTCCTGTAACATTTTCGCAAAATCTTTCTGGAATAAATGAATAACAAATTCGGATTCAGTGTCACAAATTACATCTATATGATACACTAAAAATATCTTTAAAGATTTCGACATGCAGTGACTCAAACCACAAGGTTCCCGTCCGCCAACTATACAGGTTTATTCATTGTATATTCAGGCTCTGTAGACTTATATAGCAGATCCAAAAGTGCTCTAAGCTACTGTAGACCGTCGCGCGTGCACATACACACGTGATCTAATCTGTCGTAGACGACGGACGAGGATTCCGCATTTCAAGAATACAACACAATGCAGCACCCGAGTTTCGAGTTTCGAAACTAC
>NC_068982.1:43469676-43478473 GCF_001194135.2 Octopus bimaculoides | reverse complement strand
GTAACAAGTGATTGCATCAGATCCGTTCATATCTGGTACAATTCACCTTTTACCCTCCCTTTCTGCCTGTCATTACTCACCATTTTTTTTTTTACATGGCCGGGTTCCAACAAAGCCCACCTATCACTGCCTCGAGGTCTTGGATACATTCCGGGCCAGTGTCTGCGACCAAGTTGTCGATGTAAGTGTGAAGACCTTTTCCTCTTGTTACATCACCATGAAGTGGGTCCACAAGACTAATTTGGATGCTCCTAGCGTAGGGTGGCGCACGCAGTGACCAGATAGTCGCAGCCGTCTTTGCCTGATCTTGCTAACTATTGGCAGGTCTCCATAAAGGTGTTCGTCTGTCATATGTTACTGCCATTTCACATTTAGGGCCATTCGTAGTATCCTTTCTTTGCCAGTGTCTTTGTTTCACTGCCATATAATAGCACTCATTCGACAGTTGCAGCGAACAGTTTGATTTTGATTCCCCTGAGCAATTTTGAGTTCCTACCTATTTTAGTTTGTGACAAGCTGTTCATGCTTCTGCCTTCCTGATCTTGATGTCTGCTTCCGAACTGCTCTCCCAACCACCTAAGTACTTGAAATTTTCAAAAATATTCGATTTGGAACCGCTCAAAGGAAACAGTTTCAGTATCATGTGATTGGTTGAAACAGGTTTTCGGTTTTCTTGACATTTGTGGACAGTCCAGTTCTGGCAGCTGATGTTTCTTCCCTGCTGAGCAACTGCTATGCTTGGTCTATTTACATTAGATATAAATACTCTATCATCTGCGAAGTCCAGGCCTGTGATGGTTTCTGTTGGTACTCTCTGTGATCTTGTAATCCTCTCTCTAAACAGTCGGAAAAAAACAAACAAACAAAAACGAACGAATATACATGCATGCATGCATATCTCACCTCCCTCCCCACATTTGTATAAGTACAGAATATCTTATGTACATGATGCCCTCAGCATTTGCGAACAAGATAAAACACGCACGCACGCACGCACGCACGCACGCTAAAGCAGCAAACGAACTAAAGAACATACCAACAGAAAAATGGAGTACGTATTCAACTAGATACATCGAGAAAATACACCTCCGTCGCCGATGCAGCCACAGAAGCGACTCCATCCTTGTGCCAGAGACTTCCATCCTTGCCCACTACGGTCACAACCATTGTATACGGAAGCCCTCGACAAATTCCCGACAACGTAGGGCCGCTAACAGGATCAACGCTTAACACCGCCGCAAATGCAGCGATCCGTTGGAATCAAAGCAGGCGAGCTAGTTGATCATGTGATGTTGATGACTACATGGTTTTTTGCTGAATCTTACTGGATATTAACTGTCTTCTTCCTTGTTACATAGAACGTATGTCTAATGTTCTCGCGCTCCAGGTGTCTGACAGTGGACTCTCCACTACGTTCATCTGATCTGCTTTGTGATGCCCTTCATCGACATGCTTGAGTTGTTGACTCCTGAACATTGTTGACCGAACTCGGCAACCATGACGGCGTCCGGCCGCTCAGAAAAGTTCTTTCGTCGTCACGTATGACACGTCCTAGTTTATTTTTTTAATCTTTTACTTGATCCAGACATTGAACAGTTTTTGTTGAATAATATCAACGCTCGTCTTTTTTTTTTAATCTGATACATATTCCATCGGTCTTCTTTTCCGACGACAGCGCGCCCACAGAGATGTTTGTGTTATCGGTGCAAAGAGGGAGAAGGAGGGAGGACGAGAGAGAGAGAGAGAGAGAGAGAGGATTCGATAACAGTACACTAGACGTCTGAAAAGATGAAAAACAAAGTTTACCTCGGCAGAAATCGTACTGGGAATGCAGAAAGCGGGATCGAATAGCGCAACGCATTTCATCCGGTGCTCTTACCATTCTTATTTCTTTATTGCCGACAAGGGGCTAAACATAGAGGGGACAAACAAGGGATTAAGTCGATTACATCGACTCCAGTGCGTAACTGGTACTTAATTTATCGACCCCGAAAGGATGAAAGGCAAAGTCGACCTCGGCGGAATTTGAACTCAGAACGTAGCGGCAGACGAAATACCGCTAAGCATTTCGCCCGGCCTGCTAACGTTTCTGCCAGCTCGCCGCCTACTGCTCTTACCATTCTGCCAACCACCACACACCGCGTGTGTGTATTATACAAAAGAATATGAATGTATAAGATCGTTATGCAATACCACTGTTTAGGAGTAAAGACGTCTTTATATACAATATATTTTAGACAGATAAGAGGGAACCACGGCCTTAATTTCAATCGTTCAGTTGGAATTTCATCTTTTCAACGTACCAGTAAACCAGTAATGTGTAAATAAAATTTTTGTTATTAAGCGACAAAACTTAGCTGGAACCTTCCAGTGCTCTGCAACCTGTATGCCGCGGCACTCTGGTGTGCCACAGTGTAACCTGAATATAATTTTTTCCCTTATATTTTTAGTTGTATTCTTACTTCAGGTGTGCTGCCGAAATTTGTAGTGAATATAAGTGTACCACAAGTGAAAAATGGTTGCGAAACACTGCATTAGAAGGAATTTTTAGAGTCCCTATATTATACTAAATACTGAAATAGTTACATATCATCGAATTTCTATTTGTTGGCTTTCTATAATAACCTTGAAATTTGCTTTTGATTTCGTGTTTGATGCCATAGAAAATGTTATGCTACTTTTTGACAATTACTTTTAACAAGTATTGTCAAATAAGCCGAATGATGAGAATTATCTCCCCTGAGTACTGACTTTGTCTTCGTTTGCCTCCCCTGCATCATCCACGCGCTGGCCGGTCACGGGACTGCAGCAAACTCGCCCACATCACATTGATGCTCGTAACTATAGAGTCGGTTGAAATTCGTTTTATTTCGCTCAAACGTAATTTATTTGACCATGGAACAAAAGTATCAGAGTAGCTTATCCATCGTATAGTCATTTTCACTATGTGTACGTATTATACGGCAATTGAAAACAACGGATAACAATATGCTCCTTGTTTTCTGTTTGGTTAGTTCTATGACAATCAGTTGTGGGCGGTGACGGCGCAGGCAGAAGCTCCAGCGATTCAACGACAGGTGATGGCCTTACATTTTAGCTTTCTCCTTTTGTCTTCACTGTTGTTTTACGTATTTTGTTTTTGCTTTAAATTAATGAAATTTCTCATCTTGTGTGTGTGTGTGCGCGCGCGCGCGTGTGTTTGCGCGCGCGCGCGCTGTGTGCAGGCATGTGTGTGTGTGTGCGTGTGTGTATATCTGATCCATTATTTTTTCCCTAAAAAAAACTTATAGGTTGTTCTGCTTTGCCTATTGTAGTTTTTTTTTTTAATTTTGAAACTGAGAATATTTGTTAATAGAAAATGATTTTTGAAAAAAAAAAAAAAGATGGAAAAACAAACGCATTAGTTGTGGTGGTGATGGTGGTGGTGATGATGATGGTGTTGGTATTGGTCGTGGTGGTGATGTTGGCGACGATAAACAATTAGTAACAAAAAGTGTCTCCAAAGAGTTAAGCCCCTTATATTTATTGTTTCCTGTCAACCCAAACGTGATGGCGAAAAAGTTACAGTCCAATGATGAATTCATTGTCTATTTGCATTAAGAGTCTTTCGTTAATGACAGTATTCTCGCCCCTATTATATATAGAGAAAGACTGAATCAAAACCCGATCGACTATTCTCGAAAGAGAATACTTCTTTAGAGAAATGTACATTTAAATTGGTTACCATATTCAGTATGTATTTTTTAATTGAAGGTTTTTATAGCAACGATTTATTAAAATCGTCCACCCGCTTCGCTCTAATGGCATAAGAACATAGAATAAAATAAAAATTCAGATCTGCTTATCTAATCTTACATCTAATTTGCAGGGTTCCACTCTCAAAAACCTATGACATCAATTTCTCGGTCAATACTATTTGCTTAACTACTCAATATCTTGAAGGTCATGAATTACATAAATATAATTGTCATATCCTACTTGAATACGATCTTTTATATCTTCTCTGACGAAGTTATTTTCTGACCTATGACTAAATATTTTATTATAAACTTATATAATTCCTGATTGGATAGTTCTCAAACTGTATTTTAATTTTCTTTGCAGATTGCCGCATGTTGTCTGGATGGAATTAAACTAGTTTCTCATTTAGGTATGTATTTTTTTTTTTTTAAGCTATTTTAAAAATCTTTATGCTTTAAAGCTTCTTAGCATGGGGCGAAAGCATCAGTTGTTTTATAACATATAATAACTTTGTTCAGTTAAAACACTTAAATGGCTGTTTGAGAGTCTAACAAAGGAGATACAATATTCAGCTGGTGATCTTAAGATCAGACTTTTATTTACGTATTAGACCACATGAAGGCAATTACTGAAATGTTAAGTAAATCTTAGGCGTTTCTTTAGCTAAATGTACATTTGAAGGTTATAGTTTCATATCAGCTACCATGTATACTAGGATGTAATTCAACTATAATACACCAATTACTGTAAAGTTAGATTAGTTTTAAATATGTGGCTCCATTTAAAAGATAATGGGTTTAGAGATAAGCCACAGGTCATTTGCCTTGCCTTAGTCACCCATTTTTCGAGACTAAGATGAACTCTTCAAACACTTCTAAACTTCTCCATAAAAGATTTGCAAGATATATAAGTTGTTTCAAACCTATCCCATGCATGAATTAATTAATTTTAATATATTTATATTTTAGAGATTGCATTTTTGCCCTTCATAATGACTCAGTATAGTATAAGATTTATTTTACCATATTATGAAAATAATAATTGAATTTAAAATAGCTGAAGCTTTTATCCTTTAATATTTCATTACAGAAAGGTGGCAAGCTGGCAAAATAGTTAGCATGCCAGGCAAAATGCTTTGTGACATTTCGTTTGTCTTTATGTTCCGAGTTCAAATTCTGCTGAGGTCGACCTTGTCTTTCATCCTTCCAGGGTTGATAAAATAAGTACCAGTTGAGCACTGAGGTCAATGTAATTGACTTACCCACTTCACTGAAATTGCTGGCCTTGGAACAAAATTTGAAACCAATTTTCATTACTTTAATACAACTTTGCCTAAATCTTATTGAGATCTTTTTCAGAAAAATGCTCTAACTAAATCACTTTGGTCACTATTTAATTATAGACTATATTTTAACTATGGAATTGTTTACACCAGCAATACAAAAGAATCAATTTCCAATCAACTTCATAATATGTAAAATTAAAGCATTTTCAAACCAAGGTTTATTATTTGATTGACTGAGTGTTTGGTCACATAACCAGGAAATGTGCTGATGTCATTTTTAATCTTGCAATGTTTTTATAACTCGTCACTCTGCTAGACTTTCAAATAACCTTCAGATGGTTCATTTTCTGCTTGCAAAGCTTCACATGTTAGTGTAGTATCCAATCAAACTTTGAGGACATACTGTACAAAATATGTTGGGTTATTGAAACAGTATCAGTTGTCTAGATTTTATCAATCTGCTTATGTTGAGTTAGATGCTCAAAGGTTTGTGAACTTGAAACCATAGCACTCGATGTCATGAGAGATTTATTTTGAAATAATACTTGTAAATAATGGATAGAAGTTATTCAGAATATTCTTATATTTGTAAGAATAAATTTTCAAACATTTATTCTTTGGTAAAGTCTCATTGAAACATGAGTGGGGCAGGTTACTCAGTGGGTTGTTTTTCTGGAAATAAAGGACTGGGTGATGCTTATTTGGAAGTTTGTATGGCCAGACAGGGTTTGAAATAAAAAATATAGGGACGCAATTGAATCTTGGTGATATAAAAGCTACCAGCCTCTAAGATGCAAAATACTTCAGTCACAGTAGCAGTGGTGAGGGCAGGATACAATACATCAATGCAGTGGTCCTCAAAATTTGACAAATGTCAGCCCCCCCCCTCTTCTTCCAAATAGCAATGAAATTTACATCCATGCCTTTGTTACTGAGAAGTTCTAAACAGGGTTTGCATCGATATAATTCTTCTTTCTTCACCATGGTGTTGGATAAGTTCAAAAAGTTTAACCCTTTAGCATTTAAACTGGCCATATCCAGTCCAAATAGTCTGTTTTATGTTCAAACTGGCCTGATCTGGCCTCTTACATCTGCACTACAATGTCACTCAAAAAACAATCATATCATTGAAATCTCAAAGCTACAAGATAATGCATGATTAATTTCAAGGGAACATTACATTTGATAAAATAATCTGAATGCTAAAGGGTTAAACATGGCAATTTCTCTTTTTAATATTTACAGCCCTATCCTCTTTAAGAAACACTGCATTAGTGGATCACTGGTTATAGTGAATTTAGTGTTTTGAAGCTAACCTGTTCCCTTGATCTTTTTAATCCTGTGGTTTTATGGTCATTTCTTAGAAAGATCACTAGATCACTTCAAGTAGAAGTAATAGTTTGTCCAAAAGGCTGTGTTCTGTATATTTTCAATTCAGGGTTTGTTCTCTATTTTTTAAATATAAAACTGGGCACAAGGATTTAAGAGTACAAATACTTTATACTCTTAAATCACTTCCTCTGCTCAGAACAGTTTACATATACATATGTAATTAAATATAGAGTGAGTTGTACTGAAATGAATTTAGAATATATCGATCAATTTATTTACTGACAATAAAAAGAACATCCATGAAAGGGAGTAGGATAGCAATAGCAGGCATGAAAATGAAAAATTTTCGACGTTGTGAATACTTTTTCCAAAGTTTACTTCAGCAAATGCTCTCAGTTTTGGCTTATATTCTGGTGTTCATTGGATTTGAAGTAACATATAACAGGACTTTTATCTGTTGCTTGAATGTTTAGGCCATGAGTTGAAAGCTACGGTAATATACATTAATTGCCACAGTTTTCTCGTGTATTTGCCCTGTTGATGCTGGTCTCAAATCCTGTTTGCAGAGGAAGAGTATTGAACTGTAAAGAGCATGAGCAATGTGTTCACACACACATACATAAACGGGATAGTCTGTGTTGGTATGTTTTTGATCAGAGGTCTTTTGTACTAGGTTGACTGGTTGTTAAACAACAGTAATAGCACTGATATTTGTTATGTAAGAGTAAGCAATAAGCAGAATATTCTTTTCATTAACATGAATCATTTCTCATTTTGTGTCAATGGCAGGTATTATGAAACAGCCATGATATAAGTCACATGCATTGACTGTTTAGGAATTACATTGGTTGAAGAGAAATGCGTTCAGTATTCTTCTTCAAGTGGCAGCAACCAGGATGGATTACACCATGCATACCAAGAATGTCCCTGATTATTTTTGATAGGCCATTAATTTTGTGTTATGTTTTTCTATTAATCACATCAATGTAGCTGAGGGGTCTTTATTCTCTGTTAAGGTGCAGAAGCATTGAGAATATAATATCTGATATAGGTCTATTGTTGAGCATGATTGCAGTGGCCATCAAAGCCATCTATGCATTGAGCAACAAAAATAACAAGTTTTAAAACAGCTGATACTCAATTATTTTGAAGTCAACAAAGCTGGCCTTCTTCAGGGCATGAGCATAGGACATTCTTCTCTCTGGACTACAAAGAAAGATCTTCAACATAATCTTGATTTGTGTGTATACTAGGTTTCTTATAAGGGCTGAAAACATCTCATGATATGAGCACAAGACCGAAGATTAAATATGATTCTGTTAAATAAGCGATGTTAACTTTGATAAATGCTGGGCACTGAAAGTGTCAGTAGGCATATGCAGGAGAGTTAATCATTCTGATTTGGACATATAATGTAAGAGGATTGGGTGAAAAAGTTGTCAGAAGGTAATCCTGGATTAAGAAAACTTGAAGAAATAGTCTTTATTGTTGATTGGAGAAAAAAAAAGAAAAACAAAACAAACATTTTTGGCTTGGGTTATGAATGAAGAGAAGTTTTTCACCTACATGGTTTCATTTGTAAGAAGCAGAAGCTCACCTTTTGACTTTCAAGCATATGTTCTAAGCTTTTTGCTAGCTTTGCCAAACTCAGGGATAAATACCTACTTAATTATACCTGTAATTAAATATGTTAACACTAACTAAATTATTGTTTTGTTATTGTGAATGGCATCTCTGAAATAATTATTCTCTGAATAATTCTATTTTTGTATGCCAAATCACTACTGCAGCAAGAATGATCTAGGCTGTGCTTCACTGTCAAGGTCAGAATAAGATCAAAACAGTCCTGAGTTGTCTCTTATATTTGGCAAAAAAAAAGTGAAAATATAAGTCAGTGTTATTGAACTAACAACTTTTTCCTTGTCACATTTTTCTTTCTGGTTAACATTTTAATGCTTCCTACATTAGATAAATTAAGGTTAATTCGACCATTGTAAATCACCCAACTTTGTTGCTATAGACATAACCATTTCAGGTTCATCTCTGCTTTACCTATTAAATATCAGTCTTTTTCAGTATTTTTTCTGCTATTTTCCCCCACTCATTCTACTTCAGCTAACATTCTTGGGAATTTCCTTGTTCTGTTATTCCAACCATAACTGACACTATAAACTATTTTCAACCTTCTTACTGTATAAGGAATCACAAATTCATTATCAAGATGAATAAGGCCAAGGTGGCTATATGGTAAGAAGTTTGCTTCCCAACCACATGGTTTTAGGTTCAGTCCCATTGCATGATACTTTAGGCAAGTATCTTCTACCATTGTTCCAAGCCAACCCAAACCCTGTGGGTGAATGTGGTAGGCAGAAACTGAAAAAAAATTTGCTGTAAAAGCACCCACTACACTCTCTGAGTGGTTGGCGTTAGGAATGGCAT
>NC_068982.1:43466270-43469576 GCF_001194135.2 Octopus bimaculoides | reverse complement strand
TATATATATAATGCATTTGTGTTACTGTCTCCTTGTCTTGACATTGCTTGAGTGGATGTTAACATCGTGCAAGCAATGTCCTTTCATTTCCAGTCTTGTGCAAAATCATGTTTGGTCAGGAGTAAAAAATTTATCTTTCTTGGAAACAAGATAGGGTTGGCGACAAGAAGACCATCTGCCTGTAGAAAGTTATATGTTGATAACATTACATTGTCTGATATTTATTAAGAAAACGTAAGGTGAACTTCAGCTAGATTTGAACTCAAAATGCACAAGGACTTAACAGAATACTGCAAAATATTTTGTTCAACACTCTAAGAGTAAATGCTATTCATCTGCTTATATATATAAATATATATCAATTCAACTTATTTTGTTTCTAGTTTTCATCTACAAAAACTTTCACTTCGAAGGTTTTAGGTGAGCTGTAGTTCAGGTAGATAAGCTTGACTTGAGTGATGCATTGCAATATAGAACCTGGAACCATTGAATGACTAAAGCAAATTTCTTAGCTATAAGGTTGTGTCTGCATTCATTAATTAGAAACAGCACTGAGGAAAAAAAAATGTCATTTATTTATTCAAACATTTGTTTTACACCTATTTTTCCATGTTTGCATGTGTTGGAAGAGACTTATTTGAAGTAGCCACTTTATGGCAGTATGCTCTTAGTGTCATCAATCCTTAGCTATTTTTTGAATGTGGGATATTTTATTTCATTAGTCTTTGAAAGTGGAAACTGACGGGATGTATTGGAATCACTATTTTTCCCAACTAGTAACAAGCTGGGAGTCAGAGAATGTCAGCTTTCACACACACATGCATACATCATAATTTAATATCCATGTTCCATTCTGGTATGGGTTGAATGGTTTGACAGGATCTGTTGGGTTCAAGGACTGCATTGTACTCTAGTGTTTTACTTTGGTATGGTTTTTATGGCTTGATGCCTTTTCTAATGTCAACCACTTGACAGCCTGTGCTGAATGCTTCTTTTTATGCCACCAGCACTAGTGAGATCACCATACATACATATATATTTCATATTCCATCTACTAATTCCACTAGAAGGTATTGATCAGCTAGAGGCTGTAGAAGAAGAAACAGGCATTTACCTTGAGTGTCACATAGATAAAACTCAAAAACCCGGTGGTTATGAAGCCAGCTCCATACCCGCACAACCATGCCTGCATCTATTACAGACATAGCTCATAGCAGGTTGGTCAATAATATTTCTAACCAAAGATTATAATAGGCATAGCTATGATGATGTAGCTAAGAAACTTGCTTTCTAACCATGTGGCCTCAGGTTCAGTCTCACTACACACCACCTTGGGCAAGTGTTTTTATAGTCTCAGGCTGATCAAAACCTTGTGAGTGAATTTGGTCAATGGAAACTGAAAGATGTGTGTCCCCGTGTGTGTGTGTGTGTCTGCATGCATACATGTGTGTATCTATGTCTTGATATGTAATGATTGTAGGCATTGGCTGTGTGGTATGAAGCTTGCTTCTTGATCACAGAGATTTGGGTTCAGTCCCACTGCATGGCACCTTGGGTGAGTGTCTTCTACTACAGCCTGAGGCCAACCAAAATCATGTGAGCGGATTTGGTCAGTGGAAACTGAAAAAGTCTATTGTATGTATAAATGTGTGTATGCATGCTTGTGTGTGTGTATGCGTGTGTTCTTATGTAATGATTGTACCACCAACATACGAGCAGCATTGTTTGCTTCCAGTCTTCTACAAAATACATGTCTGATCACGGGGAAATATTACCTTGCTTGGAAACAAGTAAAGGTTGGTGACTGGAAGGGCATCTTGCCATAGCAGATATGCCTCAATGAATTATTTTTGACCCATGCAAGCTTGGAAAGTGGATGTTAAATGATGACGAAAGATTATTATAGAAATCTGACACCACACTTGCGTTATGGAATTGAATAACTTAGTAACAAAATCTGTCATAGCTGTTCCATTTACATATGAAATCTATCCTTACTAGTTTCTAATAACATCTTCTAACCCACTTCTGTGCTTCAATTATAACTGAATTAGTCCAGATATAGTAAGTCATAAGATCTTATACATGATTCTTTTATTATCACACTCTTTGCGTTGCAGCTGGCTAATCTCAGTTAATCTAAGTTTATAATTCTTCTATATTACATGTGTGAAACCCTACCATATGTATATTTAGAATGCAGAATGCTCCAGTGGATGTTTTTTCTCAGCTATGTTGTTGATATTTTTAATCAGTGTCGCTACATTCTATCTACTTTCATATCTATCGGTTGGTCTGTCGGTCAGTGTGTGTGTGTGTGTGTGTATACATATATATATACACACACACACGCACACGCATATATATATATATATATATATATATATATATATATAGGTGAGTTGTCACAATCGTTACCATGCCGGGAAAAATGTTTGACTGCATTTCATCTGACTTTACATGCTGAGTTTGAATTCCTCCATGGTCAACTCTGCCTTTCATTATTTTGGATTCAACAAAATAAGTACCAGTTGAGCACTGGGGTCGATGTAATCAACCTACATCCTTCTCTGAAATTGCTGGCCTTGTACCAAAATTTGAAACCATATCTATATCTATCTATCTATATCTATATCTATATATATATATATATATATCTACACGTGTGTTTGTATGTTTGCATTATGGTTGTCTCACTACCACCACTACTTGACAGCTGTTGTTGGTTTGTTTATGGCTCCATAACTTAGCAGTTTGGCAAAAGAGTCTGATAGAATAAACACCTGACTTAAAAAATAAGTGCTGGAGTCAATTTGTTTGACTAGACCCTTCAAGGTGGTACATCAGCATGGCTGCAGTCCTATGACAAACAAGTAAAAGAGTGTATATATATCTTTTTTTTTATATTTGTTACAGTCATTTGACTGCAGCCATGCTGGAGCACTGCCTTAGAGGAATTTAGTCGAAGAAATTGATTCCAGGATTTATTCTTTGTAAGCTCAATACATATTCTACCCATATCTTTTGCTGAATTGCTAAGTTACAGGGACATAAACACACCAGCATTGGTTGCCAAGTGATGGCAGAGGAACACACAAACACACACACACACACACATGTACATGCACGATTGGCTTCTTTCAGTTTCCATCTACCAAATCCATTCACAAGGCTTTTGTTGGCCTGAGGCTATAATAAAAGATACTTGTCGAAAGTGCCACACAGTGGGACTGAACCTGGAACCATGTTGTTGGGAAGCAAGTTTCTTAACCACACAACCGCACCTGTATATATATATATATATAT
>NC_068982.1:43454333-43465630 GCF_001194135.2 Octopus bimaculoides | reverse complement strand
TACACAATCATCATCATTGTTTAATGTCTACCTTCCATGCTGGCATCGGTTGGCTGGTTTGACTGAGGACTGGCAAGCCAGGAAGCTGCACGAAACTCCAATCTGATCTGGCAAGGTTTCTACAGCTGGATGCCCTTCCTAATGCCAACCAGTCTGAGAGTGTAGTGGGTGCTTTTTTATGTGCCAGCAGCAGGGAAGGAGGGGCCAGTCAAGCGGTACTGGCATTGACCATGCTCGAATGGTACTTTTTACATGCTACCAGAACAGGAGGCAGTACTGGCATTGAGATATATAACCGTGTGAATTGCATGCTTGTGCATCAATGCGTTTGTTTATATCTCAGCTTTTCTGAAAATTCACTCAGCTATATGTGTTGATGTGGTTATCCTTCTTCTGTTGATGTCTCCTGGTTTTACAGAATACATGTGGTGTAGGATATTCCTTGACTTGTACAAAATTAAAAGAGAGAGAGAGAAACAGGAAAAGGTTAGTGATAAAATGGGTGTCTGCCTGTAAAACAGTTCTTCGATTAGAGCCAGATTTGTGTGGGTCATTATGGAGGGCCCCCTTTAAATTAAGAGAAGCCAAAAGCTGGGAGTTAAATATTAAAAGATATTTCTACAGCCATCAAATAGATTTGTGATTTTTTCACTTTTTTAAAAGCTTTTAAAAAGACTTGAATTTTTTAAAAGTTATTTTATCCTCTTTTGATTTATTGGGACCTTTTAGGTTAAGCCCTTGAGTATTTAAACTGGCCATATCCAGCCAAAATATCTGTTTAGTGTTCAAAACAGTCAGAGCCAGCCTTTCACACCTACTTTACATTGTCATTCTAAAAATTAACAATCACATCGTTATTATCTTGAAGCTACAAGATAATGCATGATTAATTCAAAACAATGTGAATAAACAAGCATTACATTTAATAAAATAAATGTGAATGCTAAAAGGTTAAAAAGCCATTAAATTTAACAGTCCTACTGATATCCTTTTAAGTTGAAAATTACATATGCAAATTCCTAGGGTTTCCTAGGGGCTTTCCTCAGTCCAAATCCAGCCCTAGCCACAATATATTTATCTAAGTCATGTCAGCATAGGAAAAAATAAACAAATGAATGTATCAATTATAGTTAGTTTCAACAATAGAGCAGGTTATACTTAACTGACGTGGTTTAATAAGATCTAAACATGTTTTATGCTTTCACAAGTTGGCTTTGAAGACCAAAATCTGCTGTTACTTTGCTTTTTTTTTTTAGTATTTTCAAAAATGTTGTTTGATCCAATTGCAATTATCTCTCTGTCTCTCTCTTTTCTTTTTTTTTTAGTTTTGACTACAAATTGCTCAATTAATCTTAGTCAACTGAAGTTTTTCAAGTCGTTATGCTATACGAGGCTCTGTCATATTGTTATATTCATTAGGATGGTTGTTACACATATCATCATCATCATCACCACTACTACTACTACCACCACTGCCACCACCAGCACCACCATTTTAACATTTTTTTTTTATCGAAGTTAGCAGTCTTATTAAATTCTTGTTTCATAAATTAGGAAATAATCCCACAGACAGTCTGTGCATCCCTGCATTTCTCAGTGCACACAAATTTGGGTTTAGGGTTTCATGTAGTTCTTTTTTTTTTACTCAGTTTTTATTTTCATCATTTTATTTTAATTCTATGTTTCTGAGAAGGAATTAATTACGTTATACATATATAAATTTACAGACATGGTCATGTGATTAAGAAGTTTATTTTGCAACCATGTGGCTTTGGTTCAAGTCCCTGCCATGTGCCACTTTGGGTAAGTGTCTTTTACTATTGTCCTGGGCTAATCAATACTTTGTGGGTTAATTTGTTAAACAAAGATTGTAGGAAACCCAACATGCAAGCACGCACGTGCATGTGTGTGTGCATGTGTGTGCATACACACACATGTATGTGTGTGAATGTAGGCATTACATGCTTGTCACTGCTTAAGCATGTTGTTGACATTCTTTGTTGGTATAATGACTGATTATTTTGAAGATCTCTAGAATAAAACAAAGATACCTTGTATGAAAACAAGGCGTTGGTGACCGGAAGAGCATCATCATCATTGTTTAATGTCTGGCTTCCATGCTAGCATGTGCTGAATGGTTTGACAGGAGCTGGCCAGGTAGAAGACTACACCAGGCTTTTGTGTCTGTTTTGGCATGGATTTTACAGCTTAATGCTCTTCTTAACACCAACCACCACACATCTGGCCGCAAAATCTTGCCTTAAATAACTCCATGCTAGCACAGCAAAGATGTTCAAATTGATGAACCATGAACCTGTGAGTTTACTCATTTTACCAGATTAAAAAATATATCCATCTGTCTGTCTGGCCATCCATCCATTCATTCACCCATCCATCCACAACAATGGTTGTTCCCTCCTAGACCTGCTGTCAGTTCCTGGGACATGCATCCTTGGTGCTCACACCTTATGCACTCCAGAATAAATTGCAGGCGTTTTGTATTGGGTGGTGACTGCAATACATTTTATCAAATAGGCCCCTCAGCCGAAGACCCAAATACATCCCTTGTTAACCTACACTACCGACAATGTGATATAGTTAGTCTTTCAAATCCCTTAACCATTTAGCATTTAAACTGGCCATATCCAGCCAAAATGTTCTATCAATGTTTTGTTCAAACTGCCTGGGTTTGGCCTCTCACACCTACCCTACAATGTCATTCTAAAAATAAACAATCACATTAAAATCTTGAAATTGCAAAATAACCCATGATTAAAAGCTATGTGAATAAATAAGTAATACAAGTAATCTGAATGCTACAAGGTTAAATATATTGGAAGTACATCATGCTAAATATGGTGTTCTTGGATAGGTAAAACCATTCCTGTTGTTACTGTTCTGATTTCTTGACATATGTAAGAATTAGGACAGTGTTTTAGGTTTAATAGAATCATTAGTGCAGCTGACAAATGCTATGAGGTATTTGTCTAGTCTCTTAGCATTCTGAATTCCAATCTCACCTAGGCCATCTTTGCCTTTCATTCTTCCATTATGATATATATGAATTATATGTAGGGGAGCTCCGAAAAGGGGTTTCAGAGAGTAGTGTCCCTGCCTTCCTGAGCTAGTTTTCCACCACATTTCTTAAAAATCGTGGTAGAGGCCTTAGTCTCAGGACCACTCATGTCTAGAAACTGAGGTTGGGAGTTAGCAAGGGCATGCTTCTCTGTAGAAAATCCAGCTCCAAAAAAGTCTCATGACAGCAAAGGAGAATGGGCACCAGCCAGCCAGCCCGCCCAAAAGTTGGGGTGGGCTGCACCTGGCTTCCTCGGTTGCTATGGCATTGAGGTAGATCCGGCCACACCTGTTAACAAGGACAAAACCCGGATTTAAAACACTGGATGATGAGGATGATGTCACCAAGAGATATCTGTTAAATTATTACCTACCTGCCATTGAAAATAGACAGGGAAATGTTGCACAGCAGGAAAATATTTTCCTTATTTCAACTTAGCAACACTCCCCATGAAACATTTTAAAATTGTACATCCATCACAAGATTTCAGTCGTCATTGTGTTGTGAAGGGTTGTGCACTTTAACGGACCCTGAGAGCTATACCAGTGGAATATAGAAGCTCTTACTAGGGCCTCCCATGCTGGACAGGTCAAAGGATAGAGGTCAGATAAATATGGACTGCTTCTTGCTTGAGGTAAAAATGGGTTCTTGTATAGCCAACACTCCTACCTAGAAAAAAAATCAAAATTACAGGAGCATTGATGGTAATTCAATATTTAAAACCAACAAGACCTGGGAGAGATAAGCATAAAAAATGGCTGAGAGTGAAGAACAGTCGAGAAAAGTCATCTAAAGCCTAGGCTACACAGGGAGCAAAGGGCTTAAATGGGTAGTCAGAATTATATGCATGTTACAAATTGTAGGCAGTTTGACAACCAGTGTTGGTATATTTACACCTCTGTAACTTAGTGGTTTGGCAAAAGAGACCAATAGAATGAGTACCAGGCTTTAAAAAAAATAATAAAAAAAAGCCTACTGGGGTTGATTCAACTAAAAATTCTTCGAGGCAGTGCCCCAGCATGGTCACAGTCTAATGATTGAAACAAGTAAAAGATAAAAGAATATATATTATATGCACTTAGTTGTTATATCTATGTTAAAAAGTATACTGATTGAGTTAATGGATTTATCTTTAATAGCATTGTCATACCTATAGGCAAAGACATTAGCTTTCCTGGATTCAGGATCCTCCTCCTCCTCCTCCTCATCATCATCATCCTCATCATCATCATCATTTAATGTCTCTTTTCCATGGCTTGGATGGTTTGGCAGGTGCCGGTAAGGCTTGTCGGAGAGGAGGAGACACATCAGGCTCTATTGTCTGTTCTGACACGATTTCTATGGCTGGATGCCCTTCCTAATGCCAACCACTCTGCAGTACCAATACTTTTTATGTGGCACCAGCGCATGCTTTTAATGTGACACCAGCACCAGTGCTTTTTGTGTGACGTCAGCACTGGTATCAGTTCTGCTTTGATGGATGGGTCTTCTTGAGTACAGCAAGAGGCCACACGTCTCAGGCCTTTATCATTTCTTTCATAAGGCTCAGTGTTTTGAGATCAGCCTTCAATACTTTGTATGTAGATAAAAAAAAAACAAAAAAGACTCAGCTTGGAAAATTTGCTGATCTCACCTCTTGATGAATGTTTATAACCTCTATGGATTGAGCTCTACTCTTGTTAAAGTTAACTTAGTCTCATTAATATTTTTTATTGATTTATAAGGCAGTGAGCAGGAAAAATTGTTAGCAGACTGGGCGAAATACTTCATAGCGTTACATCCATCCTTACCTTCCGAGTTCAAATTCTGCTGAGGTCGACTTTGCCATTTATCCTTTTGGGAGTCGATAAATTAAGGACCAGTTAAGCACTGATGTCTATGTAATCAATTTAACCCTCCCGCCTCAAAATTGCTGGCCTTGTGCCAAAATTTGAGACCAATATTTTACTGATTTGTTGTAGTAGAGAAGAAACTAAAAACTTCTGACAAGATGCCTTTTCTTACACTTTGTGATCTTAAGCTTTCAGTACATTTCATTAGTGGTACACATGTTGCTGTTATTTACATAGAATTGGATGTAGGCTTAATATTTGTTACTTGACTTAATGTCAGCACCTAACTCTTGAAAATCTTTAGCAGTGTCTACTTTGTTGCAAGCTTTTAGCCAGGTCTCTGGTTTGAGGATTAATGTCCTCCTTCTCTCTCAGTAATCTCTGAGGTCCTATAAAGGATCATGAGCACAAACTTTCTCCTTAATATACAAGTACAACACTGATTTTCCAGAACTCTTGATTCCAAAGCCTTTCTAGATTAGTTATTTTTTTTTCTGAGCAAAGGGTGGCCAGGGTAAAGAGTAAAGACCCCTCTTTGGTCATGAATGACCAAGGGATTGCACATAGAAAGTTCCCCTCTGAGGCACAAGTCTGAGCAAGGTTGTTTATGGAAGACCAGCAGTCGCCCGTGTGTACCAGCCTCCTCTCTCCACATCGCAAATGTTATACAAGGGAGAAGTAAAGGCCGATACAGCTTGGCACCAGTGACATCACAACTCATTTCCACAGCTGAGTGAACTGGAGCAATGTGAAATAAAATGTCTTGCTCTAGAACATAACACACAGCCCAGTCCTGGAATCAAACCCATTACCTTATAATTGTGAGCCCAACACTCTAACCCATTGAGCCATGTATCTTCATCAAGGGGTGACCACACTCCAGATTAAACAAATGTTGAATTTATTTAAGCAATCAAATTAAATTTAGGTACCAGTACATTAGTATAAATGATACAAGTTTATTAATACTGTACCATGCAAAATACTAGTCTATTCAAGATACGAGAAAACTAGTCTGGTGGCCATAAGAATTTGAAGTTCCTGCTTTGGTAATCTCTCTCTCACCATTCATTTATCTCCTCCCACACACATGCACATATACTGACTGTTATGAAATTACTGTAGAACTTGTAGCAAGCAATTTGCAAGAGACTTGACTGTTTCCTTATGTTCTTGCTTAATTATGACCCTAATATGCAGAATACATGTGTTGGGTACAATAGAAATATTTGATTAGGCATTTGTCGGTTCATTTGAACGATTATCTTTCCAGTGGTATACCAGTTTTATTTCTATATGAAAGTATATTAAAGCCTGGTACTCATTTCATTGATCTCTTTTACCGAACCACTAGGTTACAGGAGCATAAACACACCAAAACCGGTTGTCAAGCAGTCTGCAAATGTAACATATATAATTCTTACAACTCATTTAAGCCCTTTGCTCTCTATGAAGCATAGGCCATAAATGACTTTTCTCTACTTTTCTGCTTTTCTACTTTTCTCTACTTTTCTGCTTCTCTTTCCCAAGTCTTGCTGGTTTTAAATTTTAAATTGCTATCAATGCTTCTGTAATTTTGTTGTTTTTGTACATAGTGTTGGCTCTATAGGAACCCATTTTAACCTCTAAGAAGAAGTGGTCCCTGTTGATCTGGCCTCTATTCTTTGACATATATCCAGCATAGGGAACTTCTATATTCCATTGCAGGAACTTCTATATTCCATTGATATATCTCTCAGGGTCACTGAAGTGCACAGCCCACCACAGTACAACAATGACTAGACCTTGTCATAAATATATAATTCAGAAATGTTTTGTGGAGAGTATTAATTTGAAACGAGAATAAAATATTTTCCTGCTGTGCACAGTTTTCCTGTGGTGCACAATTTTCCTGCTGTGCACAATTTTCCTGTGGTGCACAATTTTCCTGCTGTGCACAATTTCCCTGCTGTGCAACATTTTCCTGTCTGTCTTCAATGGCAGCTAGGTAACAATTTAACAGATATTTTTTGGTGACATTATAAAACAAAAGGTTGCAAGCTGGCTGAATTATTAGTTCATAAGAGAAAATGGTTTGCAGCATTTCTTCTAACTTTCCATGTGCTGAGTTCAAATTCCACTGAAGTTGACTTTACTTTTCATCCTTTTTGGATTGACAAATTAAGTACCAGTTCAACACTAGGTTGATGTAATCAACTCCTCTCTCTCCTTGAAATTTCTGGACTAGTGCCAAAATTAGAATGAATTATGAAGCAAAAATTATCTGTAAATTTCATCATTATCATCAGTATGTTACATGTTCACTTTTCCATTCTTTCATGGGTCAGATGAAGTTTGTTGAAGTAAATTTTCTATGACTGAATACCCTTTCTGCCAACAGCCATTATCTGTTTCCAAACAAAGCAATATTTCTTCAAGACAAAACATGTTTTCATCAGAGATTACAAGCATCATCATTTGTACGAGGGTGACACTTGTTCATTTGTTTATAACTATCATACAATGTCAAGACAAAGAGATAAACATATATAAATGTGTATGCTTGTAGAGTACATACATGGCTTAGTAGTTAGGGTGTTGCACTCACGATCTAGCAATCATGATTTCAATTGCTAGACTGGACGGTGTGTTGTGTTCTTGAATAAAAAACTCCATCTCGTGTTGCTCTGCGATTACTTCAACACCTGATGCATGGCATACAGTGCACCTGTTCAGACAATATCGATTTGATGGAGAAAGTGGGCTAATGTGTGGCATAAACATTTGATCACTACAAACAAATCATTTGTGCAGGTCTTTCAGCAAAAAGCTGTGTCGTCTTTGACAGGAGAATCCATCATACAGGGTGGCCGAAAAGTAGGTTTACAATTATCACACAGGCACTTTAAATTTCTTTTAAAACATTTTATTACATTTAAATTTCTATCTTACAGACTGAAAAGGGAGCTTGACAAAATTAACTAAATTAGCATAGAATAATGGTTTCATATTTTTTTATAATTAAGATCTAAACTGTTAATATATGAATGCAAAAGAGACTGTTGAATAACTGTAAACCTACTTTTGGGTCGTCACCCTGTATATATATATATATATATATATACATGCTGTCAGTAATTACTCAGAGTAGGCAGTTGGTGACATGTATGTAGTAAAACAAAAAATAAGTGAAACAGGCACGCGACTAGAGGCAGAATCACTTCTGCCTTTATAGCACGTAGAGAAAATGGTGTTGTAGGAGTGTATGCAGCATGTGTACTAAGGCATTACTATGCATAGCTTAAATACCGAGATTGAAAGGCAGGGACAAATTATGCCTACCTAATCTACAAAAACATAAAAGTATTTTGTATTTTATACATAATAATCAGAGTACCCTTCATAATTTTATTGAATTAGGTGCATATTTTGCCATAAAAGGAAAATGTTGCTATTGATCTATTTTATTCAAGATAGGCACAGCTTACCTTGCCTACTTAGACGGCATGTCCCTGATATATATATATACATATATATAGAAATATATCCTCCTCATCATCATCCTTTAATGTCCGCTTTCCATGCTAGCATGGATTGGACGGTTTGACTGAGGACTGGCGAGCCAGATGGCTGCACCAGGCTCCAATCTGATCTGGCAGAGTTTCTACAGCTGTTTGCCCTTCCTAATGCTAACCATTCCGAAAGTATAGTGGGTGCTTTTACGTGCCACCGGCATGAGGGCCAGTCAGGCAGTACTGGCAACAGCCATGCTCAAAAGGTGTTTTTTACGTGCCACCTGCACAAGAGCCAGTCCAGTGGCACTAGCAACGACCTCGCTCGAATGCTGTCTTTCATGTGCCACTGGCACAGTTGCCAGTAAGGCGACGCTGGTAATGATCCTATTTGAATGGTGCTTTTTACGTGCCACTGGCACGGGAGTCAGTCAGCAGCCCTGGCAATGATCACACTCGGATGGTGCTCTTAGTGCTCTACTAGCATGGATGCCAGTGAAGTGGTGCTGTTATCAAATTTGATTTCGATTTCACTTGCCTCAACTGGTCTTTGCAAGCAGAATTTAGTCTCCAATGAAGGAAGGGTACGCATATGTGGACTGGTTACACCACTGGCATAAGCTACGGGTTATGGTCTCACTTGGCTTGCCAGGTCTTCTCTAGCACAGCATATTTCCAAAGGTCTCGGTCACTAGTCATTACCTCGGTGAGGCCTAATGTTCGAAGGTCATGCTGCACTACTTCATCCCAGGTCTTCCTGGGTCTACCTCTTCCACAGGTTCAATATATATATATATATATATATATATATATATATGATGATGATGATATACATACATACATACATACACACACACACACACACACATACACACATATATACTTTAGATACATATATACACACACATGCATGCACATATGTGTATATGTATGCATGTGTATTTGTTTGTGTCTCCATATCTTGACATGGCGTGATAGTTGTACATATGATTGTTACTCTTATACAAGCAGTGATGTTCATTTCCAGCATTCTGTGAGAATGTGTCTGGCCAAGGGGAAATATTAGCTTGCTTGAAGACAGATAAAATTTGGTGACAGGTAGAGCATTTGACCATAGAAAAATCTACTGCAATAAATCCTGCTCAATCTATGCAAGCATGGAAAAATAGACGTTAAATGATGATGATGTTGATGATATGCACTAGGATGGGTATCCATTTACAGAAACCTTATCAAAGCAGTCACTGAAGACCAACACATCCCTTAGACTAGTCAGTTCCTGTTAAATTGTGTAACCCATTTCTGCAGGAAAAAGGGATGTTAAATGATGGTGATGAATCAGTTGTAATAAAGTTTGATTTCTTAATAATCATTTACTCCACTCCACTGTGCTGACATGCTTTAGATAGGTCTGCTGTATTGCTACTCTGCATAAATTTTAACTCTTTTGTGCACGTTGAGATCAAATCTCACTACTGCTTTAATCCCTCACTTCATATAATCCAAGGTCTTTTATTTTTCCATACTCTCTTTTACTCTTTTACTTGTTTCAGTCATTTGACTGCGGCCATGCTGGAGCACTGCCCCCAGTCGAGCAAATCGACCCCAGGACTTATTCTTTGGAAGCCTAGTACTTATTCTATCGGTCTCTTTTGCCAAACCGCTAAGCCACGGGGACGTAAACACACCACCATCGGTTGTCAAGCAATGGTGGGGGGACAAATACAGACACGCAAACACACATACATATATATATATATATATATATATATATACATATATACGACGGGCTTCTTTCAGTTTCCATCTACCAAATCCACTCACAAGGTTTTGGTCGGCCCGAGGCTATAGTAGAAAACACTTGCCCAAGGTGCCACGTAGTGGGACTGAACCCGGAAGCATGTGGTTGGTAAGCAAGCTACCTACCACACAGCCACTCCTGCGCCTCTATGAATATCTTTTATGAAAGAAATTCTTCCTCATTCTATTTAACGAACTTTGTTTTTCTTTCATTGTTGTGACCAAACAATTTAGTTTGTTTCAATAATTTTCCCATTTGCAATGAGCAATTGGCACAACTACTGACTTGCATATTAACACTTTCTTTCTCCCTCTGCTCCACTTGTCAGACAACATGAAGAGATTTGGCTTAATTAACAGTAATGAAAGCCTCTTCCTTATTAAAACATTTTTTTGATTTTAAAAAAATCATTTAATTTGGAGGCATTTAAAAATTTTTTTTATCTCACTGCATTATGTTAGCAATTAGATCCGTAAAATGGACATTTTAGTATGAGTAACTTGATACATATTGCACATTCTTTTAGAGAATTGATAATTTGAAGAGCAACCAGCTGTAAAATTACTGGCCAACAAATACCTACACTGCACATGGTTGAATACAAGCCAACAGGGCACACAGTTAAATCCCATCCAAAATCCTCTCTTACACCATTGTTCTGCTGGATGAGAGATGTTCTTGAGTTGCATAACACTTTGAATTAATTCTAAAGGGATAAAATATTTCAAGCATTTTGAGTATTCAATTTAATTCTGCTTAAATTAAATCCTCTACCTGTCACTTCCTATTTAATTAATGCATTTTTTTTTCTACTTCTGTATGACCTGTAACCATAGGTATATACATACATACATCATCATCATCATCATCATCGTTTAACGTCCGCTTTCCATGCTAGCATGGGTTGGACGATTTGACTGAGGACTGGTGAAACCGGATGGCAACACCAGGCTCCAGTCTGATTTGGCAGAGTTTCTACAGCTGGATGCCCTTCCTAACGCCAACCACTCAGAGAGTGTAGTGGGTGCTTTTACGTGTTACCAGCACGAAAACGGCCACGCTCGAAATGGTGTCTTTTATGTGCCACCCGCACAAGC
>NC_068982.1:43450479-43454074 GCF_001194135.2 Octopus bimaculoides | reverse complement strand
CATTTCCAAAGGTCTCGGTCAGTAGTCATCGCCTCGGTGAGGCCCAATGTTCCATGGTCTTGCCTCACCACCTCAGCCCAGGTCTTCCTGGGCCTACCTCTTCCACGGGTTCCCTCAACTGTTAGGGTGTGGCACTTTTTCACGCAGCTATCCTCATCCATTCTCACCACATGTCCATACCAGCGCAATCATCTCTCTTGCACGCCACAACTGATGCTTCTAATGTTCAGCTTTTCTCTCAAGATACTTACACTCTGACGGGTATTCACATTGACATTACACATCCAACGGAGCATACTGGCTTTATTCCTTGCGACCTTACGTATGTCCTCAGCAGTTACAGCCCATGTTTCACTGCCATACTCTATGCTTAAGTGAGTGAATATAAAGGGAGAAAAATAAATGACTGTAAATGTATTGGATTTGATCTGGGTATCATAAGCTTTAGAGCTATTTAGCAAGGTGGAGCTTTGTAAATGTGCTTAAGTTATTAAAAAAAGAGATCATTGTGCGTTGTTTATTACTTTGTTATGCTGATTGCAGATCTTGTAAATTTGTTTACATATAAAGGTTTTACCATCTCCTTTTTCTGAAATAAGGGTATCTTAGCATTTGAATCTCCTGAATACCATCAAAGGGACATAAATATTGCAAATAGCAGGCATTTGTCTAAGGGAAGTAACTCTCTAAAGAATATTTCCGGGAGTTATTTCCCTTGAAACTAAATTTTCGCAACGATTCATGCGTTGTACATATCCAAATTTCTCCCACGTTCTCTCCGAACAAATGAATATCACGCACATATTCACGACTTATATGAAAAAAAAAAAAAAAAAAAAAAAATTCTATTTGAAATTTGAGAAAAAAACTGAACTATTTACTCCTTGTTCTATACAAACAATATGTAATGGTGGTGTCTGTCTCACTCTTGACTGAAACTCTGATTATTAGAAAGTGATATATTTGTCCCCCCTCCCCCATTTCTGAATCAAAACTGCATCGGAGATTACAATCTTTTTCCTAAAAATAACCGGGGAAGAAATTTACGTCGGTACATAAATGGATTTAATCACAAAAAAATAATCCGTAATACGTTTATTGAATGTGATGCGAATTAATGCAGGGGAGATAACTTTTGTATTTGTGTGAAATGATATATATGCGTGTGCGTTAAAGCTTCTTAGCAATCAATTGATTTATATCAAGAGCGGGTGGCATTTTAAAGCTTGAAGGCCGTATTGAAGTTAGCTATAAGTTGAAGAAATATAATTACACTGCTAAACTATATATAAGATTAAAATTATATCTAATATTTGCAAGAACGTATTTGTTTTAAAATGAAAATCCTCTACCAAAAGAACGGACCTTCAGAATAAGCATCTCCACTGTAACTTATGTTGTTTTTTTAATTACACACATACACACGCGCGCGCATAGTATTCTTTTCTCGATATTCTCTATATTATAATGTCAGTTGGAAATTTTAAGATACATTTGTCTTTTACATTTTTCAGTCATTGTACTGCGGCTATGCTGGGGCACTGTGTTAGTTTTCTAAAGCCTGTTTCTTATTCTGTCGTTTTGAGTTCAAATTCCGCCGAGAATGACTTTGTCTTTTATCCTTTCGAACACTGGGTCGATGTAATCGACTAATCCCCTCTCTCCAAATTGCTGCCCTTGTGGCAAAATTAGAAACCATCATCATTATCATTTCTCGTAATCTATATAACCATTATTATTATTATTATCGTCTGTTCGATACTTATATAGTCACGAATGATAAATATAAAAGTGTACACAAGATAAATACTAACATTGATCGGTTTCGAAAATTTGTTTCTTTTAAGTATTATTGATCACATTTGAAATGACACAACGTCAATATCTGTGTAGGTGGATGATCCAGTATTTTTTTAATACTGCTGATGATTTTGTTCACATTAAAAGAACTAAAACAATGCCGACACTGTTCATGATCAAACTACATATTGCAACGTAATTATCGCCCTACCATTTCTCGTAATCTATATAACCATTATTATTATTATCATTATTGTTGTTGTTGTTGTTGTTGTTGTTGCTATTATTTAGGCGGTGAGCTGGCAGAATCGTTAGCGCGTCGGACGAAATGCTTAGCGGGTATTTCGCCCGTCGCTATGTCCTGAGCTCAAATTCCGCCTAGATCGACTTTGCCTTTCATCCTTTCGGAGTCGATGAAATTACTACCAGTTACGTACTGGGGGTTGTGTGTGTGTGTGTGTGTGTGTGTGTGTGTGAATGTAATCGACATATCCCCTCCCCGAAAATTTCAGGCCTTGTGCCTACAGTAGAAAGGATTATTGTTATTATGGATGTTTTGAGCTAGTAGAATCGTTAGCGAGTTGGACAAAATGTTAAGTAGCGTTTCGTCCGTCTTTTTGTGAGCTCAAATGCCGTCGAAGCCTTTCGTCCTTTCCAGTCATTCCAGAGTCGACTTTGTCTTTCATCGTCAGGGTTGATGAATGAAGTACTAGTGAAAATCTTTAGTCTGTTTAATCAACTTTGCTACCCTCCGAGACTTATAGGTCTGGACTAAAGTTAGAATTTATTTGAACGGTTTATTGGTAGAGTCGCTCGAGCGTCAGAAAAAAATTTCCTTGCGGTATTTGTTCTGGAACTTTGTCCTGAATTCATCTTTGCTTTTCGTCTTTCCAGAGTCAAGTGCCGCGTTTTATAATGAGCTAAACTCTTCACTTGAATTTGTGGCCTTGTGCCTGTTCTGACTAAGAAATTATTATTCACGCCGAGCAAAATGCTTAGCGGTATTTCGCCCGTCGCTACGTTCTGAGTTCAAATTCCGCCGAGGTTGACTTTTGTCTTTCATCCTTTCGGGTTCGATAAAATAAGTACCGGTTAGACACTGGAGTCGATGTAATCGACTGTCCCCGCCTCAATTTTCAAACCTTGTGCCTACAGTAGAAAGGATTATGATTGCTTTGGTTTGGCTCAGGTTCGGTCTTATTCTAGGTAGGATTTATGTGGTTTGCGGGTTATTACCCGTAACCTTGGGTATCAACAAGTTTTCAGCAGTCTTCCAAGTGCTTAGATAATCCTTGCTGTCCCTAAGAGACAAACTTTCTGTAGGAGCACTACTACTACTACTACTACTACTACTACTACTACTACTACTACTACTACTACTACTACTACTACTACTACTACTGCGAGCTGGCTGAATCGTTAGCATGCCGGGCGAAATGCTTAACGGTATTTCGTCTGTCTTCATGTTCTGAGTTCAAATGCCGCCGGGGTCGACTTTGCCTTTCTTCCTTTCGGGGTCGATAAATTAAGTACCAGTAACACATTAGGGTTGATGTAATTGGCTGGTCCCATTCCCCAAATTAAGTACCAATGAAGCACTGAGGACGATGTAATCGACTAGTCTCCTCCCCCGAAATTTCAAACCTTGTGCCTATAGTAGAAAGGATTTCTTCTTCTTCTTCTTCTTCTTCTTCTTCTTCTTCTTCTTCTTTTTCTTTTTCTTTTTCTTTTTCTTCTTCTTCTTCTTCTTCTTCTTCTTCTTCTTCTTCTTCTTCTTCTTCTTCTTCTTCTTCTT
>NC_068982.1:43448566-43450469 GCF_001194135.2 Octopus bimaculoides | reverse complement strand
TCTTCTTCTTCTTCTTCTTCTTCTTCTTCTTCTTCTTCTTCTTCTTCTTCTTCTTCTTCTTCTTCTTCTTCTTCTTCTTCTTAATAGGGCAGTGGATTTATAGAGTCATTAGAGCGTTGGAAAACAGCTTGGTTCTGTTTGCTCGGTTTTTTTCTTTTTTTCGTTCTGAATTAAAATACTGCCGAGGTTAACTTCGCCCTTCATCTCTCCCAGAGTCGATAAAACATGGTACCGTTCAAAGTGGGGACGATTTAATCGAGTTACAAACACCTCTCTCCTCAAAATTGTCGACCTTGTGCCGGTATCAGAAACCATTATTAAAGGCGACGCTGGTAGAATCGTTGGAGCAGCAGAAAAAATGCTTTGCGAAATTTACTCCCTTTCTTTATATTCTGATTTCAAATTTCGCCAAAGTGAACTTTGCTTTTCTTTCTTCCGATTAGATAAACTAAAATACCAGTTATAAACTAGGATGGATGCAATCGACTAATCCACTTCCCTCAAAATTGCTGGCATTGAGCAAAAATTTGAAACAATTATTAAAAAAGTGGTGCGCGTCGAACAAAATGCTGAGCGGCATTTCTTCCGGCTCTCTCTATGTTCTGAGTTCAAGCTTTGCGGTCGATGTAACCGACCTGTTCTCTCCCCACAAAATTGCTGGCCTTGTACCAAAATTTGAAACAATTATTATTATTATTATTATTATTATTATTTAAAAGCCAGTGCCCGTCGGACAAAATGCTGAGTAGCGTTTCTTCCGGCTTTTTACGTTTTGAGTTCGGGCTGTGCGGTCGATATAACCGACCTGTTCTCTCCCCATAAAATTGCTGACCTTGTGACAGAATTTGAAATCACTATTAAAAAAAAAAAAAAGAAATAAGGCGGTGAACGGGCTGATTCGTTAGCATGTCGGACAAAATGCCTAGCAGCATTTCATCCGGCTCATTACGTTCTTAGTTCAAATACCACCTATGTTCAACTTTGCCTTTCATCCTTTGGAATGTGGGAGGTGGGGGGGGGCGGTTGATGCAATCAACTTGCTACTTTCCCCCACTCAGAATTCCTAGCCTTGTACCAAATTTAGAAATAATTATTGTTGTTGTTGTTGTTGTTGTTATTATCAATGGTTAATATGTGCTATATCATTGCATGGTATGATATGGCGCCGTAAGATATGGCGTGATATTATGGTGTGGTACTTCTGTTCCGTCAAGAATCATGTGGTTTATAGCACTGTCTTGTGTAAGCAAACATGTCAACATTTGAAAGAAATCTAGCAATAAACACCCACTTGGAGAATACGGATGATCAACTTCAACTTGGAGGGAAACAGTTATGCATTTTTATCAATAATTTTTTTTTTCTTTCTGCAATCTTCTAAAAATTTTAAATTAATTTTCTGCTTGAAATCATTGAATTTGTTTTAATGTATTATTTCTATTTATTTCAGCAGAAAATTTATTCCGAAGTGAATTTATTGACAGAATGTATCTTCATCATTGTAAGTTATTATTCGATTTTCGTTTTTATTTTCCTTTTTTATTTCGTCCTGTACGCAGTTTTTTTAATTTTTTTATTGATACTTAACCTTGAATCGACTTTTATTATTCTAAATATGATTATTATTATTTCTCTCTCTCTCTCTCTCTCTCTCTCTCCCTATATATATATATATATACACACACACACGACGGGCTTCTTTCAGTTTCTGTCTGCCAAATCCACCTGCAAGGCTTTGGTCGGCCTGTGGCTATAGCAGAAGACACTTACCCAAGTGGGACTGAACGTGGAACCCTGTCGTTGTGAAGCAAACTTCTTCACCCTTGTACCAGGCAAATAGATAAATAAAATTAGATTAAAAGAAAAAAAAACAATTATAAGATTGAACAGAAACGCACATATA
>NC_068982.1:43445426-43448441 GCF_001194135.2 Octopus bimaculoides | reverse complement strand
GCGCGCGCGTGTGTTTTGGGGAAACGTTAGCATGCTGGGCGAAAAGCTTAGCGGTATTTCGTCTGCTGTTACGTTCTGAGTTCAAATTCCGCCGAGGTCGACTTTGCCTTTCATCCTTTTGGGGTCGATAAATTAAGTACCAGTTACGCATTGTAATCGACTTAATTCTTTTGTCTGACCTTGTTTGTCCCCGCTATGTTTAGCCCCTTGTGGGCAATAAAGAAATAGGAAACTAAAGGAAGCCCGTCGTTTGTGTGTATGTGTTTGTCCCCACGCCACTGTTTGACAGCCCGTGTTGGTTTGTTTTCGTGTCTGTAAGGTAGCGGTTCGGCAAAAGATACGATTGGATAAGTACCGGGGCTGAAAAAATTAAGTACTGGTAAGGGTGGGGAAATCGATGCGTTCGACTAAAACCCTTCTGGGCGGTGCCCCAGTATGGCCGTAGTCCAATGACCGAAACAAGTGAAAGATAAAACAAAATTTTCCGATGACTCAACGTTGAAGAGAGATTTTAGTAAATAAATAAATAGCATAGCCTGTTTATTTTACTTCATCGCCCTTTTTGTTTACAATTTGCATGTGTGGGTGTGTGTGTACGAAAGAGAGAGAGAGAGAGAGAGATAGACAGACAGACAGACAGACAGACAGACAGATTGACAGACAGACAGACCGTCAGCGTGTGAGTGATTGAATGCGTGTCTGGTAACTTATATTTTTAGTGTATATTTTTTTTTAATATTTTCATTTAAGCCAACTTTACGTATTTATGAATAAATGAATGAATAATTGAGTAACTAAAATAATTTAGTATATATATATATATATTTTGTTATATTTTAAACCCCCATCCTCTTTTACTAAAAAAAAAAAAAAGGAAAAACTAATTATTTTATCTTTTTTTTTTTCTGCTTTTTTTTTTTTCATTTAAAGTTTTAATATCACATCCGCAAATATCACTTTGCGTTTATAGATTTTTGGTTCATTTCACAGGGATACTTTATTCTCCCCGAAATTGCACACGAGCTATTTGGCAATTGGTAACCCTTGATTAAAACGAAGGGACCCGACTGTGCCATCATGTTAATTAATGAAGCGTATGAAGACCTTCTGTCTAGAGAGAAAAGGGCGAGACAGAAGAGAGAGTTTTTTTTCTTTTTGCGGGGTGGTGGTGGTAGTAGTAGTCGTGGTAGGGGAGAGGGGTACCTTGTGCCAGCTGTCCACATTCAAACCTGACTGACTCCGATAAATGCATCCCTATATTTACGTATGACTTGTCAATACCGGAAATGATGTTGGCGTTATTGCTTGTTTTATAGACTTGTGTGGGTGTGCTTTTTGACTGTGTGTGTGTGTATTACATACATACATACATACATACATACATACATACATACGTTCGTATATTTATATATGTATGTATATGTATGAATATGAGAGGAAGATGAGTTGGTTTGCATTGTCCTGTCGTTTGCGCGAGTGTGTTATGAGAGGTGATACACCATACGCAACAACGCATCCCTGTACAAGTGTCATTGCTGTAAAATATCCGATATTCTGTAACGTTGTTACTTTTCATCATTATTATTACTTCTCCATGGATGTGGAAAACGCGTGTGTGCTTTAAAAGCTTGTTTTTCTTTTTTTTTTTCTTGTTTTATTTCTGCCTGCATTAAAACATAAAATCTATGAATGAGATGCTACATAAGAATTCATATGAATCACTGAATTTATGTCCCAACGCTTTTATTATATATGCATATAGTTCATCTTTATTCATTGAAATTTTTTTTAAATCATGGGATTAAAATATTATGATTTTATATCGTTGTAATATATTATAATATACCACAGCATATTTTCAACAGTAAGCCCCCCCCCACTTAAATAAGGAGGGTAGAAATTGATATTGATCTTTTAACATCAATTTAAACCAGTGGTCTAGCATATTTTAAAAAATCCGAAGATTTGAGAATTATATTACAATTAATAAGAGGAATGACCACTAAAGTGGATTCCTAATCTGCTAAAGATAGACGTCAAATCGCCTTACCGCACACACACACACACACACACACACACACACACATGTATATAAGAAGGAAAAAGGGATTAAAGAATCCAGGCAGATTTCAATAAAGAACTCATTTTAACACGAATTTGGCTAGCTGTATCAAACAACCAGACACCAATAAATGCAAGCAGAAGACACATCCAAGATATTTCCTCATGGATGACAACTAGATCCAAATATCATTTAGAAGAACTTCGAGAAATTTAAAGTATTAGACAGCGAAAATATTGTCGGCTTTATATGGTGAATTCTACTATAAAAGATGTGATTTTCACCAGTATTTTTGTTGTGTGTGTGTGTGTGTATGTACACATACGCGCACACACATACACAGATACATCTGTGTGCGTGTGTCTGAGCCAGCGACGGGGCCCTTTTTTGTATATTCGCTCGACCTACTGAAACAAACGGTAAAAAAATCTCCCTCAAATCAAGCCGTAATGTCTTCAAAAATTAAAGAGGTGGTTACAATGGATATTGTAATCCTGAATTACCTCAAAAAGACTGGATGGTCATGGCTAGCTTGTCTTCGTTCTCTATTCAATCAAGAGAGACTAAGGTCTGAAGGTGAAATGTGATATAACTAAAATATTATACCAAACCGCAACATCTAACAATATCTATCTATCTATCTATCTATCAGAATTTGAGTGTGTGTGTGTGTATGTTCTTCAGGGATTCGAAAACTGAGTTGCCGATTTTGACGTAAGAAACACTAAAATCTTCCCCAGCATTCACCCATCACCTCACCACTTTCAAAAAGCTACAAACTCTCAATGTTTCGCATTTAGCTGTTTGGGAAGCGGGGAGGTTTCTTCAGAAATAATGTCGTTTTCCCTGCTGTTTGTAGCATGTCGTGTTTTGTGGTGGTGGACTGATATTTTTTACGTCTGCTATTTCAGTACAGTTCTACGCATGCGTGAATCATCAAACGACAGTGAAAC
>NC_068982.1:43427751-43445264 GCF_001194135.2 Octopus bimaculoides | reverse complement strand
TGGCAGGGGATGGTGGCGAACCCTGCTGTACTCTTTCACCACAACTTTCTCTCACTCTTACTTCCGGTTTCTGTTGTGCATGTAATTCAAAGGGCCAGCCTTGTCACACTGTGTCACGCTGAATGTCCCCGAGAACTACGTTAAGGGTACACGTGTCTGTGGAGTGCTCAGCCACTTGCACGTTAATTTCACGAGCAGGCTGTTCCGTTGATCGGATCAACTGGAACCCTCGACGTCGTAAGCGACGGAGTGCCAACAACAACAACAACAACAATATATATATATGTATGTATGTATGTATGTATGTATTGGTAGTTTTACTGTCAGGTATAATATAAATAATTTAACTTTAAGCTGAAGAATTACTCAATATTCCAGTACTTTTTGAAGCGTCTGTATTTGTTATACAATTACAAGAAGGGTGACTGTAACTTCCAAATTTCAGCCTGCTAGCCTTCGTCCACGCGCGCACGCACAAGCTCGGCCAAAAGTCACGCATCAAAACATGATATTTTATTCATATTACGTTTTTATCCTTATTTATTTTGTCCATCATGTGCAAGCACGTGTATATTCACCATTATTTTATTTATTTTATTCAATTTTAGAAAAATTGAAGCATGTCTTTGACAATTCCGGAGCGTATTGAACTTATTTTGTGAATGACTGTTGGCCCACCCTGTGTGTGTGTGTGTGTGTGTGTGTGTGTGCGTGAGTTTCTTCATACATTCTCAAGCTAGCACAGTCCTAATTACTCGTGGTTGTCTTTGTAAAGATGTCTTAATATTTGTATTTTGGAGTTAGGTGCATATAGAGTACAGATTAAACATGTGCTTCTGAAGAGTACTATGCTAAAACTTGATCTCCCACATTCATGATAAAACTTTTTGTTTACCATTCCTAATCCTTTACCCCACTGGGTCGGCAGGGCAGGCCGCTTCTGAAGCCTTATGTAAAGAAAGTTAGTTTCGTAAGAAACATCTCACCTCTGAGCTAAAAGGTACCGGAGTCACTTAAACGGAAAACTAATGAAAATACTCTTCAAATTTCCATTGCTAACGATGCTTTACACCAGTGAAATAGACCTTCAGTTAGGCACCCTTGCATCTCATCGTGATCGTTTAACGTCCATCTTCCATGTATGCATGGGAAGGACGGTTGACAGGAGTTGGCCAGGTAGAAAAATTACCCTAGGCTACTGTGTCTATTTTGGCTGGGTATTTAAGACTGAATGCCCTTCTTAACATCAGCCACTCTGCAGAGTAGACTCAGTGTTTTTTTACGTGGCAGTAGCACAGGCGAGGTTAGTTTTGGCGTTTTGACAGCTGGATGCCCTCCCAAACGCCAACCACTTTCTTTTAATTAATTATGTTTTCTACTAGATGATCTGTGGTATTTAAGAAAGAACTTTCTTGACCAGAGACAAAACGTAGGAGCTGCTGGAAATAAATACTACGGGGCACTCTACTAATTCTGTCACCAGCCCCCTTTGATCAGAAGAATCTCCACCTCGACGGAAAAACAAAAGCAGAAGCATACTTCTCTTGGCAAAATATAAAGTTTAAGGAAAACATACTAAAATATTTTAGGAAATTTCTTGTTATAAAATTCTAAATGAACTCATTCAGCAAATGATATTTTGTTTTATTTCGATATAAACGCTTATTTTATATAAAGTTTATTAAAAATGTTACTTTAGTGATTTAGTAAAACATGACAACCCTGTTTTTATTACTCATTCAGTACTGACATATGTATTACATAACGCATTTTGTGATGTAGTTGTAAACGTAAGATTGATTTTGTGAGGTTTTTTGAAGCATTAAGTATTATCTTTCCAATATTGTTTCGTGTCACATCGCTGAGGAAAAACTAAACATCCATTAGTTGCGTTTAGTTAATTTATATACATGCTCGAAAATAAATTTTTTGATAGCAAATACATTTTGCATATGATTGTTCCATTGTCACAGCGAACCTCCTCTTTACATATTAATTCCATGGTAACAGAGACAACAAACATGGAAACTTAATGCTCAAGGGAGCTAACTCTGTTTTGCAGCAGATTTTTCATATTAAAGGTAATTACCTCGCATTTTGTAATGATGTTTATAAACGTAATGATGTTGATTTTGGTTTCCACAAGATAATATAAAAATAATTTCTTGATTAGTGGAGGCATTATGTGACTATGAGTGACAGTAATGATTAAAACGTGGCGTTAATGCCTTTCTAAAATATATTGACATAGATAGTACATATATCCTCGTTTATCACAGGTGTTTGGTTCCAAATATAAAACATTGTGTTAAATGAATCAGCCATAAATGAATGATAGAACATCGGAAATAGGTTTCGTTTCGAGACCGCAAGTTGTCCCGAGCGTTGTAGATGGTCGCTGGGGCGAGTTTTTGCTGTCCAAGCAGAAACTTTTGACTGAACTCCGACCCATGTTATCAGAGATGAATTTGGGATAAGCGTCACAAATAAAAACTGAAGGTACCGTGTTATCCTCAATCAGTGATGACTGAATCGCATGAATATTATAGGGGATTGTCTCAAACGCTTTATTGGGTATGATTTGCATAAAAAAAAAAACACATATGCAGAATCGAAAACTCTCATGGTAGTGAAAAAATTGCCGATGGTAATCTGTGGCTGGCAGAATCGGCAGTGCCGTTTATAGCCAATATTTTAGTTTTGAACACCTAGCAATCTTGGGGAAAAGCATAAGAGCCACAACATATAATTTTTCCTTTCTAAAAATATATGATTTTTTTTTTTTTTGCCAGTATTAACATTTTTTTCAGGCTTATTTGTTTTTTTTATAGTTTCTGGAGCTGGTTACATCCTTTAACATGAATTATCTCCTTCTGCGCATGTGTGATGAGCAAAGTAAAAGATGTATCGTGTGACATGTCAAGTTCGTTGACCCGTTGATGTAATTTTATAAAATCGGGTGGATATCCAAATGCATCCGGTATCTGTTTTATTCAGACGGTACAACTGTTATACGACAACGACTTGAACCTTTCCTTCTCTTTCTCTAAGTGTTGATATTCGTTTCAGGTGGGGGAATCAGGGACAGTTTAAGACAGTAAACTTAGCCTCAAGCTGTCTGCGGTGCTGGTTGTCTCACATTATTTTTTAGGTTAGTAGAATGAACGATACTAGAAGATAATTGTTTGTAGGGTACAAGGGTGCACATTTTGTGAAGTTTAATCGATTAAATCGACTGAAGTACAAGATGTTATTTTATCGATCTTGGATAAAAACCTTTTTTGACCAGTTAGGATGACGATTGAAATAGGCTGTTAGTATAAAATAAAATTCGTAAACGAAGACAAGGTTAGTTTCTTCCCTACACTATTTTTTAAAATTTAGTTAATTCTGTCTGATCCATGGAAGCATGGAAAAGTAAACGTTAATGAGGTGACAAAGCGATGATGATGGTACGAAATAGAATAAGTGTGCTATCTGCCGTCCGTTGATGTAATTTTAAACTTTATAAATTTCGCTGGAGTGAAGACGCGTGGCTCAGTGGTTAGGGTATTCGGCTCACGATCGTAAGGTCATGATTTCAATTCCCGGTGATGCGTTTTATCCTTGAGCAAGACACTTTTTCATGTTATTCCAGTCTACTCAGTTGGCAAAAATGAGTAGCACCTGTATTTCAAAGGGCCAGCCTTGTCACATTCTTCGTCACCGTTGAATCACCCTCAGAACTACGTTAAGGATACACGTACTTTCGTTGATCGGATCAAATGGAACTCTCGTCGTCATAACCGACGGAGAGCCACTTTAATTTCTCAGTTTTCCTATGTCTGATAGTGTGGTGTGGTATTTTACCCAGTTTTTTTTTTTTGGCCTTTGATATACTAGTGCTATACTAGAATGCAATCCATACTCTGCTTTCAATTCACAGCTAATCTTGTCCATTTAGTTTCATTTAAAACCCTAACCTCGACATTTGACTTATTGGATTTCAGTCACTGTAATGGTCGTTTGGCGAGTTCTTTAATGAAATATATCAAGACAAAGTTATGTCCATGGAATAGGAAATTGTATTGATTTGTCAGTCCGTTGTCTTTTACGTTTTTTGAGAATACAGACGAAAGAGTTGATGAGCTTCCAGACAATCAATAAAAACAAGTCTGTGGCTTGTGTCTCTTCGCAAATATTGCTTTGTTTGTGTCTATGACTAAACACACTAATCGCTCTGTGACTGATTCTGCTGACTTCAAAGTAAGCAACGCAGATGGTGTAATTGATTGCTTTAATATGAAAATGGATATGTCGCGGGAAAAATACCTGGGATAGCATTCGATTCAGAGAATCATTTACCCTTTTTTTTAATGAACTGAACACCACATAAGCATCATAATAGGACTGGCTTTGATAAGAGAAAGAATGTGCTAAGTGAGGCTTGACACACACTGAATTAACTACGAATCTCAAAAATAGATACAGTAATCCCTGGCCATATCGTGGTTCACCTGTCGCGGTTTATTATTTAAGCTTATGTCGATTCCTCCATGGTGTTGTTTTGCATTTATAATAAGATAAATATATACAAAAAAAAAAGTACAGTACAGTACTGTTTCTACTTCGCAGTTTTGGAACGTAGCACCCGCGATAGTCGAGGGATTACTGTATAGTAGATCTGTTCATTTCCCTCATCTATGTATCAACCTTATCAGTTTCGATATAAAGCTTTTATTTTATATAAAATAGCACTGACATCCATTCGAGTGTAGGTTGAATGATATCCGAAATCTCCAATCGATAAACTTCTGTTCAAGTTGACTAAACTAATTAATATTATCCTCACGTCCTTATCAAAAGAAATAACCATTGCCTTATTTGTACCATTGTATGTACTACCACATTTTTGTAATTTTATGTAGATATATTTTGATGGTAGGGAGTGGAGTGAGAAGGGGTGAAGTGAGACACCTATGGCTTCTCTTAACATTGAAATTTATTGCTATTTCTTCAAAATTTACTTCGATATATAACGATACTTATCTACAAGACTCGTTGTACGAAGAAAGTGTTGATTAATCAACCCCACCATATTGGCTTTTATTCCTGTTTCTGTCCGCAGTACTTTGAATATACTGACGTGCCCTCGTACTTCCTGTAGTGACCACTTTCTCGGAAGTAAAGAAGATAGAGATTTGTTAGCAAGGTTAATCTGACATTTGACAGGTTTTCTATAACCATATTAACATCACTCTTTGCATCCAAGGACTCGCTGATTATGTTAAACCGAGACACAGAGTAAGTCTACTGCCTGTGCCTGTTTCACCATGCCTTTAATAAAAGGGGTGATATTACTACGTGACACGAATAATACTACTTAATTCAACAACTACGAATAGATGACATACGAGGTTGAACTTGGGTAATGATGCATTTTAAAATATTTGCATGTCGTGAAGCGATTTGTCTGGTTATCTGTTGCATTCGCTATCGTCTCTTTAAAATTAAACGTTCTTTGGTTAGTGTTTGTTATCTGTAAAAGAGACAATGATAAGTTGATCAAGCCAACTTCACTGTATTCTTTACTCTTCTACTGGTTCCGACTATGGATTCTCGGCATTTGCGTACAACTAAGTGGAACTGAATTTAATGCTAAGGCTATGAACGAATAGATTGCCAATGAATATAAAGGGTGCGTAAGGTATTTAGGACAGATTTATGTTTATATAAAAACAGATATATAATAACAAATAACTTTATTTATCAAAAAATGCTATGAGGATAAAAATAAACCTTTTTTTCTATAATGTTATTCAATAAAGCCACCTTCAACTTAAACAACTGCTTCTATACGAGATCTAAATCATCTACATGCTCGAATCAAGTGGTCCTGGTTCATTTTGGACATTACTCTGACTATGGCAGCTTTCAAAGAATCTTTGGTGTTATGGGCGTGTTCATTGACCTCTCTCTCAACAACGCTCCACATGTAATAGTCCAGTGGATTGAGATCTGACAAATTAGGAGGCCAAATGTTAGGTTGTGATCATGAAAATTTTCAGCCATCCATTTCTGTGTTACTAGAGCCATGCGTGATAGTGCAGAGTCTTACTGAAACACATATGTCCTATTGCATACACTGTCTATCCAGGGCTTAATTGTTTCCAGGACCTCAATGTAGGCGCCAGAATTAACTCTAAGGCTTTGTGGAAAGAAGTAAGGAGGCATCATATGTCCTTCATTGCTGACAACCCCTAAAACCATAACAGTTGCAGGAAATTTTGTATGCATAACACTTGTAACTTAAGAAAGCTCTGTACATAACCATCTGTCATTTCTTCTGTTAATCTTTTGAGCTTGGTCAAAATTTTTCTCGTTTGAGAAAAACGAAATCGAATCTTCTGCTGGAGTTTTCAGTTTGTTTAAGAACCTTTTAGATCTGATGTAGTGATTTTCTTTCGCTTTTTCTGACAAATTTACCTCTCCTCATCATATAAGACTTATATCTGATGTCTTCGTGGACAACATTTCTGACTGTTCCTTCTGACACATGGAGATCTTTTGCAATTGACATCATGGACTTTCTGGGATTGTAATCAATGGTCTGTTGAACTTGCTGGATAAATTCAAGTGTTTTATCGCTTTCAGAGCATTTAGAATGCTTTTTAATGGTGATACGTTACCATCTTCAGTCTCTAGTTCCTTACAAACTTTGTAGACGAAAGATCTGGCAACTTTTTAAAATCGAGATATTTCTAAATCGCTATGCTCAGCCTTTATAACCACAAAAACTGCTTGCCTCTTCATTTCTTGAGTAAGCTGAGAGTCTGCCATTATTATTTTCTGAAACAAAGATTATACAGAGTTAGCAAAAATTGCAGCAATGACCCAAAAAATGTATGTCCTCAAATAGCTTACGCACTCTGTATTTCACTTAACAATTTAGTTCCACTCTGATGAATGTAAGAAAGCATCTGTAACAAGCCTTATCTCTTTTTTTCTCCTACACTTTCGAGAGATGCTGGTTAGTGTAACACGCACACGCACAATTTAAATGATGCCAGATAAAGGATTTTGAGAATTAACATCCATAAATGTTTATCGATATGAATATTATGTTATTAGTATTGTTGCGTCACCGAATACTAGATTTTCTCTTATGTTTAAATGGGCAACATTAATAAAAATAAACATTGAAACCTTGGTCGATTTCTTTTATTTTGTGTCCACCCTTTAACCCCGAGTCTGAAGAAAACCGATTGTCACAAACAATAAAAATGTAGATCAATATAAACCAGGTATGAGCAGCCTTTTCGAGAAGTGGGCTGCATTAGAAAATGGCTCGTCACTTGGGGCACTACTAAAAAATTCAAGGTGATTTCTCTGTTAGGCGTGTCATTTAGAAAGTCCTGCGAGCCGCAGGTTACCCTTGATTGATAGAGATCGTGAAATTACAGTAAATCGGCCATGTCGACTCTTTGCCTTTATGCAGTTACTTTTGATTTCACAAGTCATCATTTTTATATATATACACACCGCCTTATTTCATTTCTTTAGAATTGCAGAAACATGCAAAAGCATTGTTTGTGAGAACACTGTGCTGCCAAAAACTGTTTTATATTGTCAGTTTTTCTCTCGTTTGGGAACTGAATTGAAGTTCGTATCAAAGTCGAAACATTTTGCGGCAGTTCTCAATAACAATAGCTGTGACGGCGATGGTAACGCTAATGTTGTTGTTGTTAAAAGTGTGAGCATAGAAGAAGGGAGTAGGAAATGCCTGTAATTGCTTTGGTAAATGGTTATTCGCTAACTTGAAACGGGAAGTTAGCAGTTGTTTAGATTCGAGGCGGGAAGGTCAAACAAAGCTACATATTTCGGATGTTTCTCTCTGCTGTCACCTAGTGTTGTGTTCAAGAAGCAGACCTGACTATTTCGTTTTGCTTTTTTGTTGCTCATTTTTTTTCTATATTTTTTCTTTTTGCCTTCATTTATTTTTTAACATTTACTTTTTGCTTGGTGTTTCTTAATATTGTTAGGTTGTTGTACAGCAAACATCACGACCATTCCTTTCTCTTTACACGTGTCCTCCACCACTACCATCACTATCACCACCACCACCACCACCACCACCACCACCACTTCCTTGAATGTTTCTTAATATTTCTTCCTCTGCCTCTCTCTCTACTGTAAGCATAGTAATAACGATAAGCTACTGACAAATACAAACTTACAAACTTTGAAAATAATCTTCAAACAAACTGCATCTTTCTGCCTCACGCTCTCTTTCTCTCTCCCCCCTCTCTCTCTTTCTCTTTCCTGAAGTAATGTTTGCCAACGAGTGTCAGCTCTCATGTTCTTCGTTGCTTCGTCGTTTGACCGGCCATTGATAAAGTTGCCCCGTATACAAAAGCCGATATTAGGAATGTCAAATAATAGTTCCTTCAGCATTCTAGCCATCTCTCTCCTCCCACCTTCCTGTTTTACTTGGACTAAAGCTAATGTTTTAGTTTGCCATTCTCTCTCTCTCTCTCTCTATGCCCTCCTTTCTCTCACATTGCACTGTTTTTCCTTTTTCTCTTTTTCTCTTTTTCTAATAATTCCATAGTTTGTTTGGTTTTACTTTTAGTTTCATTTTTTTTTTAATCTTTTACTTCTTGCGGGGGAAAGGAACCAATTTACCCGAAATATTTCTGACATCACCTCACATCTTAAAAATCCCCCACGTTTTATTTAGCAATTCCATTCTTTTTTACTTTTCTTTTATACCCCTCCTCCAATCTTGCCCCTCTTCCATAAATCACAAAATAACTAGAATAATGTTGTTTTAACTGTTGAGGTGGCAGCAAGCAATTATTCATTTTCAATCATAACTCTCTTTTCTTGTCCTTTTTTTTTTTTTACAAATCTCTTTTAATTACCACTTTTAATAGCAAGTGCATTGGCATAAAAACCTGTACTCAACGTTTCTCATATTATTCCTTTATTGGCAGTAGACTGGCACCTGAAGATTTGCATGTGTGAGTTTTCAGTTTGAAGCAGTCGGTTAGTTTGTTCAGTCACAATACAAGTATACACTTGCTTTATAAACTGGTCAAGTGAAATTTAAATCTCTCTTCTGTTCAGTTCTAACTATAACCATAATTGAAAAATATGAAAAACGCTAGTACTTTAAAAAATTTATTTTTGCTAATCGATATCTTGTGTAGAATTGCAAGAATTTGTGTCAATCTGTTTAGGAAATAACTTATTGGATTGAAGAAACACCACCTCTTGAAATTGCACATTTCATTAATATTGTACCAAGACTAGTCCTCATCATATCTCTCCAGAGATACATATAAAAGAACTAGAACTTAGTTCTGTAGCCTAACTAATTACACATGGCTAGTCGCCTTTTGATGGTAGTTTTTCGTGTGTGTGTGTCTTTGTGTCCGTATTTGCCCCCCCCCTCCGCTTGACAACCGGTGTTTGTGTGTTTATGTCCCATTGCTTAGCAGTTCGGCAAAATACACCGATAGAATATGTAACTAAGCTTTAAAAAGAAAATAAGCACTGGAGTCGATTCGGTCGACTAAAATTCTTCAAGGCGTTACCCCCAGCATGGCCGCAGTCTAATGACAAGCAAATAAAAGAGTGGACACATTAAATAATTGTAATTTTATATACATGTATTAAAAAAAAAAACAGAACGAAACGGACCCAGCTATATTGCCTCTGAACAAATATCTGCTCTGTCAGGGTTTGTATAGAGTTAAAGTGCAGCGTAATATTCATCTACTCGTATATCGGCCCTTCTCTGACTGGAAAGTTTCGGCTTCAATTTCTCTCTAGAAAATCCAGAATTTTTTCTTTATATATTATCTCGCACTGGAAGTCTAAATTTCTTGAATCTACTTTCGACTTCGGTGGGCTTAGGTAGATGTGAGATATTTACCCGTTCACTACGAGAGGAGAGAGATTCTCTCTTATTACTATTTACCCGTGTATCACGAGGGACTCTCTCTTAATATCTCTTTCAACTCAGTATAATGATATAGCAATGGTGTTAATGATAATAGATTTTTTTTTTTCATATATTTTTTGTTTCTTTAAAGAAATAACAAAAATCTCAGCTATAAGATAGAATTTAGCACATATGTGAGATACACTCTTCCAACAGATAACCAACAAAACGATATACGTATAGTTTTCAAATTACAAGTGTAGGTGTGCACATACATTGCGCGCGCACACACACATGTATAACTAAACACACACACACACACATAGTCAGTCTGGTGGTACAGGTTGGGTTTCATTCGTTCACGTAAGTCAATCTGTGTCGCTATGTTCTCGTCTAAATGGTTTAAAAATCACGGTTAGTTTTCCAAATGTTGTGTTGATATAACATGAAATCTGAAACGAACCAACCTTAAAACGCGAGTGTGTGTGTGTGTGTGTGTGTGTGTGTGTGTGTGTGTGTGTGATGATAATGATTTCCTGGTTGCAAATATCCAATCCTCATTTTGATTATTGTTACGTCTATTGCTAACTTGTATATGCACACCACTGTTCCCCCCACTTTTTTTTCTTTTGTCTGGGAGTGTATTAGAAGGGAGTAAATTCGAGCCGGATACATATATGTTAGTTTATAATGAGTATATTTGTTAAACTGGAGAGGGATACCTAGGGAGGTTTTTATAGATGTTATTTTGTTGATTGATTGCACTAATAAACATGTTACCTCCAACTGTAAAACATTTAAACATAGCATGTTATAAAACTCTTACTCTTTTGAAAGCTGTTTTAAGAATTACGAAATGTTGCTGCAGTAAACAATTATCGAATCTGCATTTTTTTACATCTTTGAGTTCTAAGCTTCCCAAGTCGACTTGGCCAAATGTACCGGCTGCAAAATTGGTACTTTGAAAATGCTCACAGCACTTGCCCTGTCCCATTTGCCCACTAACTGAGTTTCACTCATTGGACTACAACTATGCCTTCAAAGCTTTCATCGAACAAATCAAACCAACATCGTTTGTCAAGCAACAGTAGGGCACGCGCGCATCTGGCTCCTATCAGATTCTATCTACAAAATTCACTCGAGTCTTTGGTCTGCTCGAGGCTGTAGTAGAAATCACGTGCCCAAGGTGCAACGCACTGGGACTGAACCCAAGGCCACATGTTTGAGAAACAAACTTTTTAACCATACGGAATTAAAAAAAAAAATCTTTTTATTGCATTGGGTTGGTGGAAGAGGCTGTACTTGTGGGCTCTGTAGCCCTCAGAGACCGATTGACGTGTTAATGGTGATGTTGAGCCGGACGACAGATTAAGTTTGCTCTCCGAGTCTTCCTCATTGCATAACCGTATCATCTTAAGTAAAAGATGCATTGAAGTATGTAGCCCCTGACATACTTTTGACGGAAAAGTCACCGTTGCAATGCTTTAGATCGTAAGTCAGCTTCAACAAGGCTGAGTCGGGGCTCAGTACAACGATAGGGACTGAAGACTAAAGAGTGCAAGTGGTATAAAGAACTCTGATGGCTATTTATTTAAGCAAGCAAATAGCCGTAACTAAGGACTCCAAATAATAACACTTGCAGCGCCAAACTGTCCGTCATCGTAAGACTGTTAGTTCCGCTTCTTGATGTATGTTTGTCTCTGCACGCGCAACACTGTGCAGTGTGTGTGCATTTTATAGGGTGTGCTTTCTACGTAGACATCAGTCCAAGCACCAACTCGATGATATATATTTGTATTGGTACTGATAACGCGCACGCATATCCGTTTTGCAGAGTGTTTTGTGTGAAGTGTAATGGTATTGGAAGGAAATGTATTTCAACAAAGCAACGAGAGAGAGAGAGAGAGATGGGTGTAAGTCGGGGCTGTTGCTCTGCACTGTTGTTCTCTTCAGTCTGTACCAACTGCAATAAGCGCTGTGTACTAGGTGACACATTCTTACTATCCTCTTGTTATGCTTTCTATATTAACCACTTGCGCTCACCGCCTCTTTGTGCTCTTTTGTTTCTGTCTCAGTAACTCTTCTTCTTCACAACTCCTCCACTCACCATCACCCGCCTCCCTCTCAATCATCGTGCCTCAACTCCCCCCTCCCCCGCCTTTCTACTTTCCTATATCTCATTCATTTCTCAACTCACTCACTCCATCTGTCTCTTGCATTTTCAACCTTTCAGTTTGTTAGCATTCTCCTTAGTTCGTTTCTTTCTTTATCTTCGCCCCGTCTCCCTCCCCTTCTTTATAAAACACACTTTTAGAAGCCTGCCCATTTTCTCTTTCTTATGCAGTTAGCTCTCCCAACGGCTGTACTTACTCCCAGCTGTCTCTCACTTTGTTGGCCAATCCCTTATGTCTGTGCTTAGAAAAGCATTGTTTCATTAAGGAAAAACCGACCTATGCTAATGCTATGTTAACCATCTATGCTAACCATTGACATTTTGGATAGGTGACAGCTCCTCCCCCTCATCCCTCTCCTCCCTGGCACCGCCAGTACGCATTACTCCCCTTCTCTACTGCTTACACGTCTTTGCACTTGATTTCTCCTTGCTCTCCTTTCTCTTTTTTCAAACCATTCACAAATGTGTTGAGTACACTGCATGCACTCTTTGTCTTAAGGAGAAATATTTTCATTAAAACCCGGTTTCGCCTCTCTCCAACCCTTCTAATCATGCTCCGCCCACCTACGTGCGGGTGTTTCTTGTAAGACAGTGGTTTGCTTACGGACCACTTTGATTCCTATTTTACTAAACTGGATGTTTTAAAAAATTCCATTAATGTTTTTATGATTAAATATTATTTTGGAATCGTATTAAAAAAAAATTGCTACGTTACTATTTTGTGTATTGCAGATGTATAATTAATTTATTGCACATAGATTTTAACAGCAAAATCTTATATGGGCCTCCAATGGTCATGCCCTGAACATAAAGAGCCGAGAAAAAAAGAAAAAAAAATGTCGCCAAGTATTTTGTTTGGCGCTCAAACGATTTTTCAGCGAATTTATTAATTTATATACACCACTAATTCATACGTTTAGAGACTAAGGTTTAAAAATGGGGAAATATTTCATGCAAATACTCCACTAACTAAATAGTAAAATATACTGGTTTAAGTTGAGCAAGCTATTTTGTCGTTCCGTACACTTGGCTACTTATAGAGGATGAAAAAAAAAAAAAAAAGTCACGATAAAATTGGCTTGCATGGTTAAATGCAATTTCAAGCTTCGTTAGCCAGGAAATCAATGTCGGTTGTGTATCAGTGGTGAAGTACACACACTTTTTTTTACTTGTTTCAGTTATTGGCCTGCCACCACACGGGGCACCATCGCGCAGGGTTTTAATTGAACTAATCGACCCCAGTACTTTTTTCTGAAGCCCGGTACTTACTTTGTCGGTCTCTTTTACCGAACCGTTAAGTAACGGATATAAACAAATCAAAACAGGTTGTCCTCGGTGATAGTGGTGGACAAACACAGATGTATACATTTACACTAATAAACCTACACATAGGTATATAAATTCATACACACACACATACACACGATAGGTTTCTTTTATCGTCCATCTACCAAATCCACTCACAAGGCTTAGGTCGGCTTAGGGCTATAATAAAAGACACTTGCCCAAAGTGCCACGTAGTGGAATTGAACCCGGAATCCTGTCGTTGGGAAGCAAACTTCTTACCACACAAAGTCATGTCCAGACATTGACCAGTGTTTAATAAAAGTAAAACGAAATAGGAAGAATCATCGGGATACAGTAAATGCCATTTCTCAGTTGAAAGGTAGTTATAAAATATTACAGGTTGCTCTGTTTCGGCTTTGATTTAATAAAATAACAAGTTTCTGGTTTTGAGCTTCACTTCATCAAAGCATATTGTTTGTTTGTCGTTACCGATACGACACCCTGATACCATTAACAATTATTTTCTCCAGGTGTACTATTCCCATTTTTTTGTGTGTCTCTTAGTCTCGTGTATCCAGCGATATATTTATTTATTTTAATCGTGAATATTTCCAGAATTCCCCGTGTGTTTATAAGTCAGGCACGTTTAGTGTGTCTGGGGTAAGCCAAGTAAAATAAATATGTCGCTTAGTGCATTAATAAAAAGCCATTTGCTGAAATCAGAAACTTGCCGGCAGACGGAACGGATTGGCTTTGAATACATACTCGAACGACTTTTCTGTTATATACCCTTATTTCTGCGCTTCTTTGCCGTTTCTGAGCGATATCGATAATCACTTTGACTCAGCCTTTTCCTCTCATTCTCTTCCTGTTATATAGTACAAGATTATTTATTAAAGTTATGTGATATATTCTTGCCTTCTTCTAAAATGTCATTTTGTCGATCTATTTGTTTAGACTGGCTTACTGTCTCCGTAGCTTTGTGAATATTGTTGACATAACGGGCTTGAGCGGGAGGAGAAAATCTGGCTTAGATTACTTGAACAATTAAGGGAAATCTACAGTAAAGAACTATATATATATATATATATATATATATATATTATGAGAGAGAGAAAGAGAGTGTTACGGTCTGTGATGGCTGCAAAACGTCTAGATTATATACATAATAATAATGTCCTCAAGGCTACCACTGCAACCTATGTGCGTTAGCCATGTAACGATATATGGCGGTGAGAAGCTGAGTGTGTAACTTTGATTTATAGGAAGAGACTAATAAGGGCCTGTAGAAAATCGTGACAATTATAATTTCGTTACCTGTTTCAGCCTGCGAGTTGTGGCTATGATACATATATGTTAAAAGACAATTTGAACGACGTATATGTTAAAAGACAATTTAATTGACTTATGTTATGTAGGTGAGAAATTAAACGAGGGAGGTGTTGCGATATGTTGTGAAGAATATCCACTAGGCATACAACAGATTTTTAAGGAAGGGCTGATTTATAAGCTAAAGAGCGAAGACGTTAAATCACGAAGTACAGCTTTAAAGAAATTAGTTAAAATTCAATAGTAGGTGCAAAGTTTGTAAATTTTTTTCTTTATGGGGTTGTATAACAATCTTTAATTAATATACTTCTATACACCCTATATTGCCTGATCTAAAAAGCTTTCTGATATATTCAATATGTAAACTTCTTTGTTTTATAATAATAGACTCATCTACGCGAGCAAATTACTAATTCTTTATGTTCTCTCTTTTGGGTTTTTTTAAAAAATTATTTAATTGCCTTTTCAATCAGTAAATATAGGACGTTTCTATACATAGCTTCGTGGAGTAAAGATTGACTCCCACCCAACCTTACAAAACGCATGAAGTACTGTCTGTTTTTGCTCTTACATATGAAATAGTGTTTGCATAATATAATGTACATATAAAGTAATACTTTGTACATAAAAAATAATATTGCTTAAAACCTTCAGGTCATTGGCTATGATTTGCAAAGGGAAAACTTATTTAAATAAGACCTATTTCAGATCGGAAGTGCAGATCAACTTTGACTCGATTAGTTAGTTTCATGTTCATTGTCAGGATATGTTGAAGCTCTAACACACGCTCACTTACACACCTCTGTAACGGTGTGTGAGAGGATAAATTGCATATAAGCTCATATGCAGATGTTTGATAAATATATTGTCAGTCAAACTGACGAATTCGAACCTATGGATAAAACCTAGGACCTTCTCTATGCAGGAGAATCTGAGACCAGCTCAGCTTGTTTCGACTGGTTACTGCTCTCCTATCAAGAGTGTCTACTCAAATTCATCATTTATTAATCAATCGAAACTAGTCGAGTTATTGAGTCCTGTAGTTTGACCACAGGGCCTATTTAGATAGTAAGGCTGAAGGTATCCTCATTAAATTTGTACATGCGAACTTCTCTATCAAAAACAAGCACACACATATGCAATGAAGATGTGACTAATGGCTAGATTTTAACTCGGTATGTAAATATTGTTCATTCGTTTATTATGCATTTCATGTTTTTATGAAACATTCTGAGGCTCTCTATGTTCACCCCCACCACCGACCTGGATTTCTTAATAAAAATGCATTGTTCTTCAGGTTTCTTTCCCTACTCAACACTACCAAGTCCTCCAGCAAGTTTGCACACTGGGGAAAGGGTGGTAGGGTGTGTTTGTGAGAATTTTCGTGGTTCGTAGCCTCTTTCTCTTCTTTCCTTTCAGCACTAGTTGACCGTTTCCTTTAACCCTGAAGTCACATGTTAATCTATTGTTTAATTTAGCCACACTTAAACCCCTACCACTAAATATATAATAATGATAAGGAAACCATAACAATTGCCAGTGACTTTTTATAATGCATGTATCATGTTTCTTTCTCGACTATTTTCTTTGTACGATGTTGTATCGTTCTGTTGTGGAGATTTTAATTAACACAATGAAAAGATTTTACGCCAGAAGAGTAAAAAAAGAAAAATAATTCACTGATATAGTCATGGCTAAATTATATTTTCATTTTCGATTGTTTCAGACAAATACAAGCCCTGGAATTGTCATCACTTGGAAAAACTGGAATGACAGATGTTGTATCGTATCCTTTTAGATCGAAAATATACCAACGAAATGAGATTCCTCTTTTTGTATATTATTACATAATATTGGTTAATTTACTCTGTTTCTCTCTGTGGAACTATTATTGTTTGATGTGGCATACAAACTAGCTAGCTTACGGAAAGACTTCCCTTTATTTTTATTGTTACTGTAGGAACAGTAAATCTAGTGCAGAGAACAGGTAACTGCTTTCCATGCCGTCTCTGTTAAGTGGCGTTCAGTCGTCCGTTTTTGGATAAATCTAAAATATATACTTTCAAAATGAGCTTGCTCCATTCATGTTTTTAAAAGCGCTCTATGATGGGACTGAACCAAGGTCTTATGCAATAATGTAACCTGGACTATTCCTGTTTGTTGATATTCCTTTACATGATTAATCTACTTAACAAAAGTCTTTGATATTGTAACTTTCTACTTAATTTTTATCAGCTCTTTACATCACAGATTCAAATCCTGACTTTCATCCCTCTGGGGTCGATAAAAATCTACCCAGTGAAATACTAGGTCGATTTAGTCGAGTAACCCCCTCCACCACAAATTACTGACTTAGTGCTAGCAGTTACTTATTGTAGTAAAGTTTTGTTAAAGTAAATAGTTTTGATTGTTTGTGCAGGTGGCACGTAAAAAAACACCTTTTTGAGCGTGGCCGTTGCCAGAACCGTGTGACTGGTCCTCGTGCCGGTGGCACGTAAAAGCACCCACTAAATTCTCGGAGTGGTTGGCGTTACGAAGGGCATCCAGCCGGAGAAACTCTGCCAGATCAGATTGGAGCCTGGTGCAGCCTTCTGGCTTGCCAGTCCTCAGTCAAATCGTCCAACCCATGCTAACATGGAAAGCGAACGTTAAACGATGATGATGGAACCGCTTAATAATGCATAATATGTTTGGGAGAAATCCCATGGGAATTGTAGAAGCCGCTGAGTACTGGATGGAATATCTAGCAGTAATATGGACGTACTTCATTTTAGTTACAAATCGCATCGACTCCGA
>NC_068982.1:43425703-43427225 GCF_001194135.2 Octopus bimaculoides | reverse complement strand
TGACTGACACTTGTTGCCTTTCACTTCAGTTCTAAAAGACGAAACTCATATGAAATAATTTTTCTTTGTTCTTGTCTGTTTCGTTTATGATGCCTTGACAGTATCTTCAACTTTTAATGGTTGAAGCAACATCTCTTGCTTGCAATGTTTTCTTAGTAAAACAAATATCATTTCACACATTAAAGCCTCGACTTGTGTGTTGTAAATCAATCTCAATGTTAGGTCAAATTAATGTAAGTCAATGTTAGGTCAAATTAATGTAAGTCAATGTTAGGTCAAATTAATGTAAGTCAATGTTAGGTCAAATTAATGTAAGTCAATGTTAGGTCAAATGCTTCAGTGACCAATACAGCGTCAACACAATTTAGATACCTTATGCATATTTTTCATATCTCGATAAAAAAAGAAAGGTCTTATTGCATATTAAGACTGTTAATTGCAGTTAAAATAAGATTCAAAACGGAATAAACAAACGTTGTTGTCAGTATTAGGGTACAAACTAATTTAAATACAGTTATTTGGTGGCGTGAAGGTGTTAATAAAAACAGTACAGTAATACCTCGCCATGTTGCGGACTCCTCAGTATATTGCGGATTTTTGCGGCCAATAGATTTTAATTATTTCTGTGGGAGGTTTCGGAACGTAACACCCGCGATGGTCGAGGGATTATTGTAGTTAAATATTTCTAACGATATTTTCGCGTCAGTAAAAAGAAAAAAAATCTAAGCGTGCTTAGCCTGTTTCCAGACCATGTGATCCTGGGTTTAGTCTCACTGCGCGGTATCTTGGGCAAGTGTCTCCTATGTAACCCTGGGTCGAACCAATCCCTGTAAGTGGATTTGGTAGACAGTAGCTGAAAAAGCCCGTCTTACATGTATAAATATATAGATGAGTATGTGCCTTTGTTGTGTTTATCTCCCATCGTCGCTCGGCCGATGTTTGTTTACGATTCCGTACCCTGTCGATTGTTCGACTACCTTTCAAGGTAGTCCCAGCATGACCGCAGTCCAATGACTGATACAAGTAAAAGATTAAAAAAATTACATATTTTTGTTTTTGAAAGGCACTAAATATTTTTTCGGTTGGTGTGTTGCACTGATATAATAGTCTCGGTGCCTATAATGTCAATACAGGATATTAATAATCCATTTGTCAGTATCTATATATATTGTAGATATAGAATGGTTTAAAACCGGACCCGTAAATAACCAGTACATTCTTGTTTATCAAAGAAAAAAAAAAAAAACCTAAACGCTAACATCTTGTACAGAAATAACTTTTTTGCTGTATGGTGTCTGATAATTATCTGATCTCTCTTCAGTGGATTTACGTGATCCGTGACACTCTTTTTCTTTTTAATGAATGAGAAAATGGCTTTTAGAGTCTTGGGTAGCGAACGTTTTCGGCGCTAAATGCCAACAACGCAAATAGTAAAAGAATTCCGCAACCCTGTGAATTATTAAATATACTACATTCTAGATATAATTAATGGGTTGGGACTTGTTGGCACTCCGTCGCTTAC
>NC_068982.1:43417050-43425477 GCF_001194135.2 Octopus bimaculoides | reverse complement strand
TCCAGTTGATCCGATCAACGGAACAGCCTGCTCGTGAAATTAACGTGCAAGTGGCTGAGCACTCCACAGACACGTGTACCCTTAACGTAGTTCTCGGGGATATTCAGCGTGACACAGTGTGACAAGACTGACCCTTTGAATTACAGGCACAACAGAAACAGGAAGTAAGAGTGAGAGAAAGTTCGCCACCATCCCCTGCCGGAGCCTCGTGGAGCTTTAGGTGTTTTCGCTCAACAAACACTCACACAACGCCCGGTCTGGGAATCGAAACCGCGATCCTATGACCGCAAGTCCGCTGCCCTAACCACTGGGCCATTGCGCCTCCACGGGTTGAGACTACCCCTGGATGAATTAGCCATACACTTTAAGCAAACAACCTCATCTAGTTAGATGTGTTACCAATCATAGTTCTATTTTATGCCACCCATACATAATTGATATGATTTTGTCAGTTTTCATATCTCCTATTTATGTTGTTCAAGGAATTTAAACGTAAAATTTATTTTTCTTCTGTCATGCAAGTATTTTACTCTTAGAAGTCTTTCTAAGATTATTATTTCAATGTACCATCATAAGGTGGCGAGCTGGCAGAATCATTAGCACACTGGATAAAATGTTTAGAGGCATTTCGTCCGTCTTTGCGTTCTGAGGTCGACTTTACCTTTCAACTCTTTGAGATCGATAAAATACGTGCCAGTTGCGCATTTGGGTCGATGTAATCGACTTCCTCCTTGTGTCCACAGTAGAAAGGAATATTAATGCAGCATCTTGTTTTAATTAGGTAAAATTCAAAGTATATAGAACTACCTTTCCTCTCAAAGCAGAACAATTCTTGCGGTAGGTTTTGAAAATTCAACCTATAAGCCAATAGTTGAACAATTTAACTACTTGTGCATCTATATTGTTAGAACTAGTACAGAAGTGTTTGAATTGAATTTGAAACTTGTTCAGGCAAATTGCTTTCAAGAATAAATAAACAAATACATGAATGAATAAATAAAACTTCTTTAGTAATTGATAATTCCTGACGGGTGGTCGTAATTAAAACATATATAACGCTTGGAATGTGACATAAACAAACAGGTGTGAATTCGTTTTTTTCCCAGTGACTTATCGTCTCTGGCACAAAAAAAAAAAAAAACCGACACTTTTTTATTTTTCTCATTTCTGTTTCTCTTCATTGACATTCGCTAATGTATTTGAGAAAGGCATGGATGTCATACAGTTTTATTTTCGACAGTGTAAGTAATCAATATTTCATGATGTCTATTTTCTGTTGGGAGTTATCAGTGCAGCGGAATCTTTGTAAACCGTTTCTACTAAAAGAAACAATAATTCCAAATCGAGAACGTTTGGTGGTGTTATTAAACTCGGATTAAACGCGCTTTATCGTACCATAAAAATATGAAGCAACCTTGCGAAAATCCGGTTATAACCGATTTTATATTACGCCTTGTGTGAGTATGAGAGAGAGAGGGGAGACAGAGTCAGTGTGTGTATTATATATTAAATACATATTCAATATATACATATATATATATGTATATGTTTTATGTGTAAATATAGAGAAATATTTTATGTACGTGAATGTTTGTAATAATGTATATTATATAGACTACTTACTCAAAAAATGTTGATCTTCAAAAATCAACCTGTTTTTGAATCTGAATATCTGTAAAATTTTATTGAGTCTTGCGTAAAAGTCGACCAAGGTTTCTCACAAATAACAAATGAACATTTTGCAGATTGCAGGGTAAACCTGTTCATAGCTGTGACGCTAAAGAAATGAATTTCTCAGCCGTCACTGGGTTATTACAGTTACAGTTAATAACCATTAGGTTACGATTAAAAGTGCGTTTAAGAAAAAATGGATAAAGTTTCAAATATATGACTTGATGGATGAAAGATGTAAGAGTTTGCTCATCGGAAACCGGTTCAGGTTACATCTGAAAGTAAATAAATACACAAAGCACTGGTATCCTGATAATTTGTGGCTGACTTACAATAGTTTTGCCAACAATTAGATGCTGGTGTCTATGAGCCATTTAAGGAGGAGATGAGATGAAATGAAGTAACTGGATGTATGATCGGCAAGCATCATACACGAAAGGAGGCAATATGTGTACTTCCCACTAACTGCTTCTGAGCTGTAGATGAATTGTTAATTCATGGAAGGGACCCCCCCCCCAAAAAAAAAACTAAGCATTATTTTGAAATCATTCAAGAAATGTGATATTTCGAATACAATGGACGGAACAGAAGACGGATATCTATTGGATGATGACGATGATGAAAATACAAAAGCAGTAGATTATGGGCAAACGATAAATATGTACAACGATCATTAAGCTCCGTGCAAATACATCATTTAGCTTGATTTATTTAGGACTGAAGATGATAAACACAATTTTTGAAGGATTTTAAATCTCTCTTGTGTTCGAAAGACATTAAGATTTACCATGTAATTGAAAATAAAGACCGTTTTAAATTTCTATTCTGCTTTGTATACATAAATTTTTACGACTTCATCTTCTTTTACCGTTTTAATCACTTTTGTTTCAGTACTCTTAACTTCAGCCCTTTTAACTGTGTAATTAAATTTTATAGTCATTCCCGTAATGATATTAATTATCCACTAAAAACAGAATTGATATTTTCTGCTTCTGCAATACTTTGCCAGTACCTCCAGTAGGTACGATTTTCATGTCGACCACTAAAAGTATCTGATTCTTGCTCTATAAAGAAATATCTGATGATATGTGTGTGCTGGTGGTGGTGGTGGAGGGGGGGGAGTCAGAACTTTTGTGTTTTGTAAGAAGTGTCACTGGGGTGTTGTCACTTCTCGTACCATACGAAGTTATATTTCAAAGTAGTAATGTAAAATCGCTTTCTGCAGTTAATGAATATAAAATTTTCAGTGGGGGTACATCCGCTTACCGCGTTTAAAAGCTTAAACTGCACGGAATTACCTAACCAGAAATTTAAGCCAGCTTTATAACTGATATACCTACTGTAATGAGTATGGCTTTAACAAATGTAGCCAGTCAAATATAATGGATATTAATAAAAGAGCAAGTGTAATGTAACTATACATTATTGCTACAGAGTCATATATACTAAGTTGGACATGCTTTTGATGCATATTCTAAATAATTATTGATGTTATTACTGAAATCCTGTAATAACACCTGAATCGTTAGAGCGTTAAAAAAACAGCTTGCGGTATTTATACCACCCCTTTACGTTCTGACTTCAAATTCTGACATAGAAAACTTTGTCTTACATTTTTCTCGATAACAATGAGGTGCCAGTCAGGTACTAGGGTCGATGATATCGACTAACAACCTTCCCCCAAAATTGCTAACCTCGTGCCTAAATCGGAAACTATTATTACTGAAATTTATTAGGCGGCAAGCTGGTTGAAGTTTTCGAGCGCTGGAAGAAAATGGATTGCAGACGAGCAATATCTACGCTTTCTATGCACCGAAATCGTAATGGTTCTGAATAGAAATCGGCTGATGAAGTGAATTAATCCATGTTTGTTTTTTTTTCTATTATAGTTCGCGTTCATCATTATTTTGAATCTCTCTCTCTCTCTCACGCACGCACGCACGCACGCACGCACACACGCACGCACGCACACACACACACACACACTATTTAAAGATAAAGCTGTGCATGAAATTACAATGTAAACATTCCTTCAATGTCTCTGCTGTGTAAAGAAAGATGGCAGCGTACCTTGACGGGCCGTTTCATGGTTTGTCGATCACATCTTAGAAAAGACGTATCCGGCTTCCTCCTCTTCCTATCATGAATATAAAATATTCATCAGAATTTAAAAACAGTAACGAATTACGCTAGCACCATAGGGGTTAGCTAATTTGCATATTTGTGCTTTTGACCACTTGTCATCATTTGTTAAGCAATATACATATTATGGACAATAGGACGTGCATCAAAAGAGCTGAAATAGTTTAAATATAACGCTTGAGTGTGGGTGAACAAGAATGAAAAAATAAACAAAGGCATTCCTATGTTTTTAATAGTTTGGTGATTCCTTCACGAGAAAGCCGTACTTGGAATCTGACCCCAATCAATAACATAACATAATTCAATTAAGATAAAAGAGTAATCATAAATTAAGCTAGTACCGTAGTAGATAGCTTGATTTAAATATTTCTGCTTTTTCGGCGCATCGTTTATTAAAGTATATTTTATGTAGAAATCATATACATGTATATGTGTGGGTGGGTGTAAATTAAAATAAGCCACAATAAAAAGTACATTGAAATTGCCGAGACGAGTTGAGTGTCCAACGTTTTCAGTGGAGTCATACAGGATAAAAACAGTAGGGGGAATAAGAGAAAAGAATAATAATAACTAACACAGTTTTACGTCTTCTGTGTTTGAACGATTGGCTGCGAATGAGGGAAGTGCAACTTGAACGCAAGTTTGGATATGTAGACAGGAAATTGGAAGAAAGAGAAACTAGATATGAGGGAGGGAGAAGAAAAGTGGTCTAAGGTGAGGTAAGATAAAATCGGGATTACTGAACTAAGAGGGTATGAAGATGTGAAGGATTAGAAGTTAAAACGTTCACGTAAATCCAACTCTGAATATGAGAGACGTTTTCTTCTGTTTCCTTGAGTGAACGGTTCCATGATATGCAGAAGTGCTGCACACTGATAAATGGATAATGGAACTGTTCATGTTGAAGTGGGTGGCGATGGGTTTACCTGGAATACATAGAATGTGTTCACCAAGTGATTAAGATGGTGATGACCTATTTCTCAGTGTAGAGAGCACCGCGTAGTTTATATATGATGCACTATATGAGGTTAGAAGATGCGCAGCTAAGGTTTAGAACAATATGAAACCGTGGCTTAGGTCCAGTGATAGACCTAATATAGGAATAGATGTTGCACCGTTGATGAACATTTAAATATAACAGGTTGTATATGGCTGGCGCTATGGAGCTTCCAACTTGGAGGTTGTCGAATTCTTACCATCCGTGAAAGCGAAGAGTGGTGGTGCAGTAAAGAACGGAGCAGTTGCAGGGTCAGACTGTATACATGAACGGTGCGTATGTTTTGCTAGTCGTCTGATACTCCAAAGACCGTGAACCTTACATTGACAGTACGACATGTATTTGCATATTCAAATCAAAATCACCTACATTTATGGGCCCCATCTGCCAAAAGTCGCCTGGACAAATGCTGGTATCAGATCATCACAGTTGCCAACAAAGCCGCAGACTGAAGTATCAGAAATTTGCTGCTCAAAGAATTCATTCTTAATAAGATAACACATGCCATCCTTTAACAACCGTAATAAATAAAACAGAATCCACTTTATAATCTAGCGTCTCCTTTTGGCTACTGCGTAACAATTCTTACTTCCACAATTTCTTCACATAGACATAGCATCAAAATTCTTGACAAGCAATATCAAATAAAACCATTTTTAGTCCTAATTTCCACACTTCGATAAAACATGGTCTTTGTATGCGGTAAAGGCGTGAAACAGCAACGAAGGCAGACTTCAGTTTATCTTCACACTTTGATATGAGGTATATTTACCAGAAATATATTACAATTATTAAATGTTTTTAAGGTAAAAGTTCAATCGTGTTCTTCAGATGAATGCCGAGGTTTTCTCATGCAATGTTAAATATAGCATTACAGAAATCGTATTAAACGTCAACGTTGATGATCACTAGCGGTTTATCTGCGTAGAAAGCCATGTAGTTCTACAGAATGCCATTTTGAATTAATATTTAAAACAAGAACAAACTCAAAATGAAAAGAAATGGCTTTGATTTTACATTGTCGTAAACTCAGCACATTAAAATGAGAATTTTCTACACTGAAGACAAGGGGAACTACTCTAAAGAGATCAAAGGGAAGTAACCGCATGTAGAATTTAACAGTTTGGATCGAAAAATCAATAATAAGCTGAATGATGAAGTGATATCTTCAAGGAATAGAAACGGGGTGATGACAAGCACGAGTTCTGTGACAAAGTTTGTAGATTTATTCATAGGTCATAACTTGGAGTCGATATGCATGAATTGGAAAGGCTACAAATTATCTAGAGAATGCATAATCAACGCAAGTACTTTCAGGAGCGAGAGAAAGCCGTTTGATACAACGACGTTACCGGTTTTCTCCTTTGCACAAAGGTTGTTCATATCTTACTATGTTCTTGTATTACCCATAGAAAAGAATATAGCGTCAAACATATAGCCAGACAGAAGTGCAACATATAAGTAGAGGTGAAAAAAACCACATGACACAAAAACAAAAGCAAAGAAAAAATACGTAACAAAATTCCTTACAGGAGCTATATATAACATAAAGATTCTAAAAATTGACTATGTATACAGAATATAGGCCTCCTTTACAAACTGGATCTAAAGTTCTGAATGGCAAAGATCCATAATCAATAGGGTGCGGTAATTCGATTTGCGATTGTAGTCATATGTGTAATTACAAGGCAAAGAGCTAAAATAAATAGGCTCGTCCACTGTTAAAATCAAATACATATCTAGCGTGATGGTTTTCATATTGAGTCAGGCCAATAAACAGCTAAGATGTAAGTTCCGCAAGCAAAACATATAGAACAGTTAAATTGCAAAGGGATGAAATAAGGACATATTTTCTTAACCCCTTGAGAAAAAAAATAACATAAGGTTTATTTCAGATCTTGAATGCACATCTATCAGCTTTTTATGACACTTTGCAGAAGCTCCTATACATACCAGGAAGTCACTACACAGCTGGAGCCTTTCGTACACAATTCGTGCAGCCTTTACGCAATCCATGAAACTCTTCATTGGAAATTAAAAATTGAAGGTTTCGATCAGGTTTGTTATAGAGGAGAAAAAAAAAATAAAGGAAGAAAACAAAGGGAAATTGAGAAGTGTTGGGTTGAGATGGAAAGAATGGGTTCAATGAATATTGAGATCAAAATTAAAAAGCAGAAATATTTGCAGAAACTTTGCTACATTGAATGGGTTCAATGAATATTGAGATCAAAATTAAAAAGCAGAAATATTTGCAGAAACTTAGCTACATTGAATGGGTTCATTGAATATTGAGATGGAAAGAATCATAAGAAAGTATGGAAAGAAGAGAGAACGTTCTGTGCCTGTTCGGCCATAACGGGGCATTTTTATCTAGAATCTTAAATGCTTTTCCAGGGGTGATAGAGGCGGCCTTTCCCATGCAGAACAGGAGAAATGCGCTTAAAAGCTCGAAATTTTAATTTTTTTAGTGCAAACAGAGAAAGATATTGTCTCTCTCTTCTATTTAGAATATTCTAAACTTTGCAGTGATGCACAAGTAACATTTACAATCGTACCAAATGTATTTACATGCTTTTCTACGGAAATCTTAAGGAAGATACAACTGTCGTAACACAGCCAATTTTCAACTCAATAAGTGCCTTGAAATGGAGCTGGAAGTGGATTGGAAGTTCTCTAATTCATCTGTCTTTCAGCTGCGTGATATATTTTGAAAATAAGCTTGGATTTCGCTTATCAATGTGTCTGTGTCTAAAGTGAAAGACAGGTGTAAGTTCTTACTGTGCTATTAATGTCTGAAGCACATCTACTCAATAAAGCTACTCCATTTCAAAATACTGTTAAGGGGACAATGATCTGTGTTCCTTCAGTTGCATTTCCACTTGCTCTTAGGTTCAAGGTTATATCAACTAGATAATTTATTATTTTCAACATCGTATTCATAATTTTATGGGTGAACTTTATAATTATACTATTGAACTTTTAAGCTTATCCATATTATGCATGTACTATGTAGTACAGAGAATCTATCATCTCTGTACAATATAATGTTGGCTTTCCTTACTATATTCTTCTGTACACTTAAGATGAAAAGACCACAGGTTCAGATGCTTCGGCACCAACACAACTCCTCTGCCATACGGCGGAGTGTTCGTCTCCACCCTTCTTAACACGGTAGGAATCGTAATAAAAGAACAACAATTTCTTAACATTCATTATTATATTAATATTAGTCTCTGTAACGTACATTTTATCGAATTGTAGTAAAAGGCATTACATATGACCAGATAAAAATGCACAACATCAAAGTGAACTATTCTAAACTTAATTCTACTGTACAGTTTAACTATATGTACCCACTTGAAGATTTTGTACTCGTTTCTTTTGGTCGTGGATGTGTAGAGTAGCCGAGGTTCCTCTTCATCTTACTTAGTTCATACATTCTTTTTTTCTCTCCTTGTTTCTCCCCTTGTTTCTTTCCGTGTTCCTTTCTGTGGAAGAGCGTAGGCTCGAAACGTTAAAGACTTTCTTTTACTTTCCGAGCGCTATACTAATACATCTGTTTGTTTTCTACACCACCTGTCTTCGTCTTTTTTTTTTGTGAATTCTCCCTATATATA
>NC_068982.1:43411259-43416982 GCF_001194135.2 Octopus bimaculoides | reverse complement strand
ATATATATATATATATAAGGATAAGCATATTAAAAGGGGTCTGTGGAAAAACTCATTTCAATAAAAGGGTTGAGAACCACTGTTGAGTTACACCGGGAAAAGGCTGGGAACCACTGATCTAGCACTTTGCACTTTTTAAGACGGCAGGGTGTAATTTGAGGAAGATGCGGTTGCTATTTCTAGCAGATCGAGTGACTATGTACAGTCCCAGTGATGACAAGTTAATTATAAAGGTACGATAGTTTCAATGACGGTAGACAAGGAAGAACTATGACTGTCAGAGTCAATTAAGTATTGGGTAACCTGCCGAGAAGGCCAACAGTTAAATTCTGGCATTGTGTCACTTCCTCACTGTAAACAGCAGCAGTAGCAGCAGCGATAGTAGCTGCAGTAGCATTATCAGTAACAGTATCAGCAGCAGTATTTTAGTGAAATTGATTGTAATTTTAAAGATTATGTGATAGGCCATTTGTCCACCCGGGGAGATATATAACTCATTAACTTTACAGAAACCGAAATTATGAGCATTTTGAGCTAGGAAGTTTATTCGTGAACCCATGGTATAAACTTAGAAATATAAGTATAAACTTAAATATATTAGTAGTTCTGACTTTTGAATAGGAATAATGTATTATCTGGAGAAAATTGGTTGACATCTAGTTTACAAATTATAACAGTTATGTGTTGCTTAGATTGGTAGCTTAATTGTATAAACGAAAATATTGGCAGACACGGAATGGTCTGGCTATAATATCTACATGGCAGTTACTAACGAGAAGAGAATTTTTATTGGTAACCATAAACAAAGTGTTATAGCAGGAATGTGAAATAATAAAGGTAATGATACTACTACTACTACTACTACTAATAATAATAATAATAATGATAATAATAATAATAATACATTAAAGGGGTGGAGGGTAGAAAATAAAGGAGAAGCAAATTAAGGATTCCACTGGAGCCAATGAACAGAAACTTAAATCATTCCCCAGATATTGTTTATTTGAAAGGAATGAAACTCAAGTGAAAGAAGAAACCTTTTACAATTTAGTTTCTAATATCGTTGCTGCAATGTTATCCGCGATGCCACATTACGCTCATAAAAAAGGAAAATCAGTAAGGGACCCGCCACATGATCGCACAACCTACCAGAAATACCAGCCAAATCTCAACCCAAATCACACTCGAACCGACTAAAAAATAGGGAAGATACATTGGACAATATAGTCTTAAATATAAAGTTAAAACAGGATGGTCACGGCTGGAATGCTTTTGATCAAAATTTTCTTCGATTAGAGATGACATGGATAAAAATGCTACAAATATTACTTCTCATACTGGTTTCAAATTTTGGCACAAGGCCAGCAATTTTGGGGGAGTGGGTCTAATTGATTACATCGACCCCGGTACTCAGCTGGTAAATGCTTTCATCGACTCCAAAAGGATGAAAGGCAAAGTCGACCTCGGTGAACTTTGAACTCAAAAGACGGACAAAATGTCGCTAAGCATTTTGTCCGGCGTACTAAAGATTCTGCTAGCTCACTGCCTTACTTCTAATATTAAGGAATTTAAAATAAAATCGAGCTGGTAGAATCATTACCTTGCCGGATAAAGTGTTTAACAGCATTTCTTCCGACTTCACGTTCTGAGTTCAAATACTGCCGGGGTCGACTGTGTCTTTCATCCTTTCAGGGTTCATAAAATAATTACCAGTTGAGCACTGCGGGCCGATGTAATCGACTGCTCCTTCACCAGAACTGCTGGCCTTGTGCCAACGTTTTAAACCAATATTAAAGAGTTAAAAGAAAATTAACTCAAGCGGGAACTGAACTTGGAAAATAAGTTACTAGCAAAGCTATATTTGGCGACTGGCTCGTGCAATAAAATCTTCAAAGAGAAAACAACATGAGTTACAGAAAAATAACAGATTTCACCCTCACAACTACCACAGGCTGGACATGTCAGTGAAAATAAGTCTTGTCATGGCAGACAGATGGCGTATAACTTAAGCCTTTTAGTTATGGCAATTGGTCGATGACGATTGTGGCGGTAATTGGGATAGCAATAAAATGGAAATCGTGCGAGATAGATAAACAAATAGAGAGAAAAAAAAAATCTGTGGCAGAAGAAAATAGGAGTAATTATTGATGTGGATAACGAAAAGTAAATAGCGAAACGGATGAATGCATATCGAAGCGAGGTGGGTAACTGTCAAGTCTTTATACTGGTTTCAAATTTTAACCTGTATAAAACCCGAAAGTATTGTGAAGAGTGCAGTTTACCTGAAGGTAAATAATCTGGAAAGTGAAGCCAGTGAACCGTTTGTATTGTGGTAATTTGATAGTCGCTTAGTTTTTACACCCCAGAGGAGCCCTATTTAACCTGTATCCTATTAACTTAAAGGTTTTCAATAACTATTATATTTACCCTCTTTTTTATTATCAACAATTTTATATAATCACTACTATACTCATAAAAAAGAGCTGGTACTTATTTTCTTCTTATCTCCTGCAGTATAAGACCCTTGAAGGTGATCGTCTTACATTTGCGTCTGTAGCCATGCTTTGTCTATGAGTTAGAAAATTCCTCATGTCATTTTGATTGTCATTTTGGTAATGTGCAAATTTACAAATAAAATTTGGTAAGAGAAGGATGAAGGAATCGGAAAAAAAATGGTAGAATGTTGCACTAAATATTGGTTTCAAATTTTGGCACAAGGCCAGCAAGCTCGTGGGAGGGGATAAGTCGATCACATCAACCCCAGTGCTCAACTGGTACTTATTTTATCGACCTCAAAAGGATGAGCAGCAAAGTCAACCTCGGTAGAATTTGAACTCAGAACGTAAAGACGGACGGGATGCCGCTAGGCCCTTTGCCCGAGGCCCTTTGCCCGACGTACTAACTATTCAACCAGCTCGCCGCCTTTGCTGCACTAAATATTCTACACAATTTAATTTGTCGAACTTCGTTATTATTTCGAGGTTATTATTTCGGACAAAATAATTTTAGCTCAACGCCACTGATTTTATAGAGGGTATGGTCGATTAATTAACCTCCCCAACTCCTTAATTTATTGACTAACTGCTTTCCCTCCTCCGAAAGGCTGGAAACCATAGTCGACTAAAGTGGGATTTGAACTCAAAAAGTAAAAGAGCGTAACTATGTACCGCAGGCGTGCTATCTAACGCTAGAACCATTTCGCCAACGGACTGCCAGTTTCGCAACAAATTGTTTATGATTTCGCAACAATTATTAACAACTCGAATAATTGATACTCTTAGAAACTACAGGAGCAATAGGGTTTCAGTCATTTAATTACTCAGATTTTTTCATGAAAAACTTAATAAACTTTAGTTTGTCACTAGTTTGGTAAGAACTGTCGTTAAATCTACTAGACAAAGACGATAGATAAATTTTCTATATAATACCCTGATGCTGATTCATAAATTAAAAGAAAACTCACTAAAAATAAAGCTAATAAAAACAACGAAAACTGAAGTCAACGGGTACTTCCAAAGCGAGTCAACCTTAAATTAAACAGGGGGCTTTGACAGACACATCAAATCTGATTATATCAATAAGTCAACAATTGATATTTCATAACACATTTGTTGCTGTCTCATTGATCAAGATAACTGATTCTTTTTACTCAAGAGCGCCATGAACGTCACGACTTCACACCCTTCCTCCAGAACTATCTTTTCAAATTGTGATATATTTAGGAGAAATATAAACTAAAATGTATATTAGGACATAGGTCTGGATTGTTGGGTGGTAGTATTTCTAAGTTTAACTCGTTGAGATTAGTTTTGCTTTTCTGTATTCGTTGGAAAAGCATCAATGTCACAATTTGAATTCGTATTCCTCCACTTTTAGAAATACGATGTCTTTTCTTGCTTTCATACTTTCTTTCTTTCTCTCACACACGAAAGGTTATTATTCGTAAGATAAATAAAAACATTTGATAGATAATTAAAAGTTTCATTCTTCTGCTCTTATTCTTTAATTAATCGTATTTTACGGCACTATCCCACAGCGTTTCTAAAGTAAAACTCACTGAGAACAATTGTACTGCTGTGTTACTGTTTAACAGTTTAACAAAGAATCTCCGGTGTGTCGACCATCTATGTTTAATTCAGTTATTACAGTTATCACGTCCTATTTCTTATATACCACAAAGGTTGACTTAAGATAAAATCACAACCTCTATTGTTCCACGTGACGTGTTTACAAGTGTCGTGTTATTAACAAAAGGAATATCGATGTACATCAGATTCTATAGTTAACCAATTTAGAGTCATTTGAAAGTAACATGCTTCATGTGCGAGTTCAAATTTTGGTTCTAAATTCGAAAACCGTCGCTGTTGGTCTTGCCTTTCTAGCAACTGATCAAACCTCAGATACTCTATAAATATTAGCTACACAAATACGTTATTTTCTTAAACTTGACCGATTTCGAATTTACTGTGTTTCGTAAGTTTCTGAGCTGAATATTTAGTTTCATTTATTTAAGTTCACCCAAGTTATTGTTATTAAATAGACCTATTGTCAAAAGTATTTAAGTCGTAATTATTTCCCCCTTTTCGGGTTTTGCATATTCAGACTGGTGTAATTTGAGAGAAATTTAGCTGCTATTTTCAACAGGCGAGGCGACTACGTTGAGGCCTTTACATTGGCTCGCGTTGTGAATAAGTATCACATCTTAAATCGCGTGTCTCTCTGGGCAATTGGAAAACACTGGAGTGAATCGATTCGTAAAAGACCTTGTCGAATCTTTGTCTATCTAGTTAAAAGGAATTATATTCGGTTCGATGCTTGATTTATCACTAAATGTTTTTTCTTCAGTTTTTTTTTATGACACCGAGAAAATCATGAACTTTAAATCTAAGGCCTTTTTTCTTCTTTTACTAAGTGGAGATTAGTGGTTGGGACGTTCCCCTCGTGTTCATAATGTCGTGTGTTCAATGCATAGACTACGCATTGTATCTTTGAGCAAGGCACTTCTTTTCCCGTAATTTCAGTCTACTCTGCTGTAAATGAGTATCAAACAGGTTCCGGTGCAACACTCTCTCCTTCCAGTCGCCATCACGGTCTTAACCATTGCTTGACAACCGGTGTTTGCTTACGTTCCCGTAACTTAGCGGTTCGGTAAATGTACCCGCTAGAATAAGTGCCAGATTAAAAAAAGTACTGGAATCGATTTTTCGACTAAAACTCCTTCATGACGGTGCCCCAGCATGGCCATAGTCTAATGGCTGAAACAAATGAAGTAGTAAGGATAAAAGTAATGTCGACGGTGCAAATAACAGAAGTCCTAGCTTTAATGTTCATACGATCCAAAATTCAATACTTTATTGTTTTTTCAGATCAGTCTTGGGTCATGTCGATCTTCATCAAATCAAGATCAATAAAATTAAAATATATAATTGGTAACGTTATAAGAATGTATAATCTTCGAGAGAACGTGGTAACCGGTGTTTGCTTGACAACCGGTGTTTGCGTGTTTACATCCCCCTAACTTAGCGGTTTGGCAACAGACACCGATGAAATAAGTATTATGCTTAAAAAATGTAATAAGTTCTTGGGTCGATTGGCTAAGATTCTTCAAGGCAGTGCCACAGTGTGGCAGCAGTCTAATAACGGAAACAAGTAGAAGATGAAAGACAATATATATATATACACTTCTACTGCAAAATATTGTCTTGTACTTGGTGAGAAGGAAT
>NC_068982.1:43408013-43410879 GCF_001194135.2 Octopus bimaculoides | reverse complement strand
ATATATATATATATATATATATATATATATATACACTTCTACTGCAAAATATTGTCTTGTACTTGGTGAGAAGGAATTGAAGGTAACCCGATTTCCATGTCCGGTTGGATACATTTCATTTATTTTGCACTACAAATGGTCGTGGAGAAGGTCACGCTCGTGACAATATACTATTTCTACCTCCATTTAGAATTTAAGGCATTATTCTCTTACTAGCAATCGTAATTTATAAAGAGGGAGTATCCGAAGAGCCAAAAAGATAATCTTTCAGCGAACCGAACCGAATTTACGTCCCGGTTCTGATCACTGGTTGAAACTACTGACGCCAATAATGTAGTTGACGGGTGGGGTATGAGCTTCACATAATAACCTTAGAATCTAGGACAACCTCGTTAGCAGAAAGACAGAGAGATAGATAGATAGATAGATAGATAGATAGATAGATAGATAGATAGATAGGTAGAGAGAGAGAGAGAGAGAGAGAGAGAAAGAGAGAGGAAGAGAGAGATAAATTAAGAGTTTATAAGATTTGAATTCAAGTCCAATTCGAACCTATATCATCAATTAACGAATCATGGATAGAACTTTCCCTAATTTTCTCTGAGAAATATATTGGTTTCACATTTCTGGTACAAGCCCATCAGTTTTGGTGGTGAGGGTACTTCGATTACATCAATCTCAGCGCTCAAGAAAATAAACCTCGGCGGAATTTAAACTCAGAACGTAAAGTCGGACGAAACGCCGCTAAGCATTTTGCCAGGTGTGCTAGCAATTCTGCCAGCTCACCGCCTTTTCCTGGGAAATATGTTAATGTCACTAACACTTACTTAGTGTAGCCTTAAAATATATATTAGATACACATGTGTAAGAAGGAAATAATTGACAGGAACAGATTGTTGGATATTATGCCGAGGAAAGAAGATATTCGGCAATAACTTTTCCAGGAAGAGGTTTTGACATTAAAATCACTGTCAGGTTGACTTAGCATCTCTGTCATCGATCAAATAAATAGTCCAGATCTGTAATAGGAAGACTCAAATCACCTGGATATTTATAATAGCATTTTAGTGTCTGGGGTGAAATTTTCGAAAATGACAAGAGTGGAACGGTATAGCTTTAAGTGTAGGCTTGTGAATCGGGGAAAAGGAATTGGAAAGGGTACTTTTCCTTGGTTTTCTGAGAGATCCTTGGACGGTGGAGTTCGTCGTTTATACTTAGAGTTCCTCTTGTATCAAGAGGACCACAATACTTTTATTCTTTTTTTCTTTTTTACTGTTGTATTACTGTGCATTCTTCCCTTCTTTGTTTTATTGAATACTGTATTATTATTATTATTATCATCATCATCATCATCTTCATCATCATCATCATTATTATTATTATTATTATTATTATTAGTAGTAGTAGTAGTAGTAGTACGCTGGACGAAATGCTTAGCGGTATTTCTCCCGTCGCTACGTTCTGAGTTTAAATTCCGCCGAGGTTGACTTTCCTTTCATCCTTCCGGGGTCGATAAATTAAGTACCAGTGAAACACTGGGGTCGATGTAATCGACTAGTTCCCTCCCTATAAAAATTTCAGGCATTGTGCTTCCAGTAGATAGAATTATTATTATCATTATTATTGTAAGATTGGTACAAGAGACTACAATACATAAACACATGATACCTGGTATATGTATATATTAATATACTTTCTTCTTTAAGCATAAGGTTTGAAACTTCGAGAGGGATCTAGTCGATTATATCGACACCGTGTTCAACTGGTGCCTATTCCATCGACTCCGAAGGATTGAAAAGAGGAATTTGAACTCAAAATGTAGAACCAGAAGAGATGCCGCTAAACATTTTGTTCGGTGCCCGCTTGCCATTATTTACATGTATACCAATATCAACGATTCCGGATGGATGAATGACAAAAATCTTCCTTCGATGTCATTTTAACTCAGGACAGAAAAGAATTTACACATGCACAGGTGTGTGTATGAGGGAGAGAGAGAGAGAGAGAGAGAGAGAGAGAGATAGGGGAAGGGGGTAATAGAGAGAGAGAGAGAGAGAGAGAGAGATGCATTGTTTCAATTTTTGGCACAAGACCACTAATCTTAGCGAGTAGGTGATAGCTGATTATACATGTATATACATGTATATATGTAGATATATATGTAAATACACACACACACACACACACACACACACACACACACACACGCACACACACACATAAATATATAGGTGAGTTAAGTTAGAGGTTATAACAACCGTCTAAGAGATATTTGTATCCAATTAATTAACTGGTGGCTTTCTTATATGTGATTATGTGTATTAGGGATGAACAAGAATAAACCGAAGTTTTTCTATATTTAAAGAAAAACAGAAAATGGAGATAGAATGATAATTGATAATTTATCAATTATCAATTTTATCTTCGTTTTCTTTTTCCTTATGCACACACACACACACACACACACATATATCTATATATTTACATGCATTATATGTGTATGCATATATATGTATGTGTTTGAATATATATATAAACGTATGTGCTTTTATGTCTCTCTCTCTCTTTATATTTATATATATATATATATATATATATAATGCAAATAATATATGAGTATATGCATATATACGTACATGTATGTACATACCTACATCTACATGTATATATAGATGCATATCTGGGTACAGGACGTTGCAAAAAAAACCCTGGACAAAATGATAAACAGAGTACAGAAAACACACAGGCCACATAGAGAACATTTCCTTCATCAGCTGCCACCGTTCTAAAACTAAGCGTTTCGGAGGGGTGTATGAAAAGTTTTGAGCCTTCAAGTCTTGTACCTTCATCAGAAGTCTTGTACTAT
>NC_068982.1:43403840-43407726 GCF_001194135.2 Octopus bimaculoides | reverse complement strand
GGCGTGCTAACGTTTCTTGTTTCTTTATTGCCCACAAGGGTCTAAACATAGAGGGGACAAACAAGGACAGAAAAAGGGTTTAAGTTTTTTGTCACAACCGCCTTTTTTCATTTACGTCAATGGATTTTTTTCGATCTGGTTAGTTTATTAATAGAAACAAACATGAAATTGAGACGTTATCTAAGAGTCAAATGACTGAAAGAAGAAACGCAAAAAGACCACATTAAACTATTTTGAGCGATTTGTATAGCTAAATTGGTGCGTAACTGGTATTTAATTTATCGACCCCGAAAGGATGAAAGGCAAAGCTGACCTCGGCGGATTTGCACTCAGAACGTAACGGCAGACGAAATACCTGTTTCGTTATTGCCCACAAGGGGCTAAACATAGAGGGAACAAACAAGAACAGGCGAACGGATTAAGTCGATTACATCGACCCCAGTGCGTAACTGGTACTTAATTTATCGACCACGAAAGGATAAAAGGCAAAGTCGACCTCGGCGGAATTTGAACTCAGAACGTAACGGCAGACGAAATACCGCTAAGTATTTCGCCCGGCGTGATAACGATTCTGCCAGCTCGCCGCCTTAGTCTATTAGATATTAAAATTACTTCTTTGCTGTGTTAGTCGATTTTACTATGCTAATCCTCTAAAAACTGATTTTCTTAGCTAACTACAAATATTCTTTGTTTGTAGAAGAAGAAAAAAAGTTAAATATCCTAATTTATCTATTTATTTGCAAAACCATATCATGTGCAAATAAAGATAAATGAAGCCCAATCAAAGAATCGAAACTACATCGTTGATCATGTTCACGCAGTCTTCATTACTCGCCACACTTCACCTATATATTATAAATAGATAAATCAAACAGGCACTCCGATGGTTACGACGACGAAGGCTCCAGTTGATCTGATCATCGGAACAGTCTGCTCCTGAAATTAACGTGCAAGTGGCTGAACACTCTACAGATACGCATACCCTTAACGTCGTTCTCAGGGAAATTCAGCGTGATACAGAATGTGACAAGGCTGACCCTTTGAAATACAGGCACTACTCATTTTTGCCAGCTGAGTGGACAGGAGCAACGTGAAATAAAGTGTCTTACTCAAGGAAAAAAAAAACACGTCGTCAGGAACCGAACCCACGCCCTTACGATCGTGAGCTGATTACTTTAACCACTAGGCCACGTGCCTTCAAATAAATCAACAGAAAAGTTGGCACTCCGTCGCTTACGACGTCGAGGGTTCCAGTTGATCCGACCAACGGAACAGCCTGCTCGTGAAATTAACGTGCAAGTGGCTGAGCACTCCACAGACACGTGTACCCTTAACGTAGTTCTCAGGGATATTCAGCGTGACACAGTGTGACAAGGTTGACCCTTTGAATTACAGGCACAACAGAAACAGGAAAAAAAGTGAGAGAAAGTTGTGGTGAAAGAGTACAGCAGGGTTCGCCACCATCACCCTGCCGGAGCCTCGTGGAGCTGTAGGTGATTTCGCTCAATGAACACTCACAACGCTCGGTCTGGGAATCGAAACCGCGATCCTATGACCGCGAGTCCGCTGCCCTAATCACTGGGCCATTGCGCCTCCACCAACAGAAAAGTGCATATAGTTTAAATTGCAAGTATTTATCACAGGTATTTGTCTTTTCTCCAACACCTTCTATGAATACACCCACACAGTTTTAATTTGGTTTTTCACACAGTTTTTATGAATCAAATACCTGTGTTTTAATTTTACTTTTTTTTTTTGTCACAACCGCCTTTTTTTCATTTACGTCAATGGATTTTTTTCGATCTGGTTAGTTTATTAATAGAAACAAACATGAAATTGAGACGTTATTTAAGAATCAAATGACTGAAAGAAGAAACACAAAAAGACCACATTAAACTATTTTGGGCGATTTGTAAAGCTAAATTTCGCCCTTTTCTATTATAAATATAACACAAGTGGTGTCAGTTTTAAATTTACGTCTTCAACCGAAAATCTTCAATGAAACTTGTGTAACCTTTACACTAGTAACAAGTCGAACCGGCTATACGAGTAGAGTAGATGAAAAATATAAATAAAAATAAGACACATGATAAGTAATGAAAAATAACAAATCCGCCTACGCGATGCTAAATAATGGAAAGTAAGACGCAGGCTTCAAGTTGCATAACAATTTTTGATACTATCGAAATAGATTAGAGATGAGAAGAAGAAAGCAAAATAATGTAATTCACCTATCAGAATTGAGACAAATGATATCAAATATCATTAAATTGTTGGTATTTTCTTGTTTGGTATTTCTGATCATTAATACCTATTCAATAAATGTGCGCTTAATTTTTATTGACGTCAGTTGTGTTCGCATTTTTGTCTATCAACGCCCACCCAAACATCATTATAAAGCGTGGGGGTAAAGATAGCATAAATTATGTCGATGTATGTTCGAAACCACCATAGAATCATCAATATCAGAATTTCGTTATGGTGGCGATCTGGCGACTTTGCTTCTCATCCTTTCGGGGTCAATAAATTAAGTACCAGTTGCGTACTGGGGTCGATCTAATCGACTGGCCCCCTCCTCCAAAATTTCGGGCCTTGTGCCTGGAGTAGAAAAGAATATTAGATTTCGTTGCCGAATTTCGTTGCCCTGTTAGACTTGGAATTACGGGACTATGTGATGCCACAGAAACAGTGGGAAGATTACACTTGAGTGGTTTCCCATAGCTTCTTCCAAAATCACATGACAAGGTGATTTTGAATAATTATTCTAGCTTGTTAGCAATTTCATCAGTATGTCTGATGCAGCTAGTCTCATCCTTCTATGCTGTATCTTCAATGTTACTTTTGATAGTCCCTGGTATAAGTCGGCGTTTGTTGTGTGACTCTTCCAGGAGACACTGAGTGCCATTCTAAGCACCCTCGTATAACAACTATCCAACTGCTTCTTCAATGCTTTAGTAAGCATCCATGTTTCAGCCTCGTATAAAAGAACAGACTCCACTGTTGCCAGAAACAACTTCACTTTCAATTTCCTTGCTAACTTTGAACTCCATACCTTTCTCAATTTAAGGCATGCGCTCCAGGCAAGAGCTTCCCTTGCTACGATGTCTTTTTCAGTACTTTGTGTCCCCGTACCAAGGTATTTGAAATTTTCAACTACCTTGAACGACTTACCGTCTCCCACTTTCACTGACACAGTCATTTCGTGGTTGAATACTTGCAACTCTTGTTTTCTTTGCGTTACAGTACAACTCTACCTTCCCCGATTCCTACTCTAATCTGCTCAGCACCTCCTGTTCCCGATCTGTCCTCTCTGTTAGTAATACCAGGTCATCAGCATAGTTTAGGTCAGTTACTGGAAGAAAAAAAAAATGCAACGATTGGTCTACATTGCGAAATACAGAACTTCAACAACCTTGTACGGTTGAAGTGCGTAACAGATTTGCTGAACTATCCAACAACAGGGATACTGTAACAGAGCAATAATGGCAAGTTTGTGCAATCAAATGAAGAAGCGGCAGCAAAACTGATACGATAAAGAAGAGGATTAAACGGAGAAAGTTAGCTGATGATCCTAAGGTAGAAAAAGCATGCAGTGAAGCACAAGAATCATTCAACAACTATCAAAAAGCTGCCAACAACGATACTAAACAAACTTCACAAAAAAAGAAAGAGGGTCTAAAACAGGTGTACCAAGAGATTCAAGAAGAGCAACTGGATGAAATGATCTCCCAGGTCGAAAATGCAGACGCAAAGAGTAAGCATAGAGAAAGCTGGAGACTGATTATCTCCATCGCTGTTCGCAAAGCTGCAAAGCAGGGAATCATCAAAGTAAAATCAAAGGACGAGAGAATCAATAAGTGGTATACTCATTTCTATAACTTACTCG
>NC_068982.1:43402400-43403661 GCF_001194135.2 Octopus bimaculoides | reverse complement strand
CCAGTACGCAACTGATACTTAATTTATCGACCCCGAAAAGATGAAAAAAAAAAGTTCGATCTCGGCTGAATTTGAACTCAGAACGTAGCAACAGGCGAAATACGGCTAAGCACTTCGTCCAGCGTGCTAACGATTTTGCCAGCTCAGCGCAAAAAAAAAAAAAAAAGACAAATACATAACAAAAACACCAGGACTTACAAATATATATAACATACAGAAAATTGCACTGCTGGGCACTGCACACATCCTACTGTACTTTCAGTACAGTAACCATAAGAGCATCACAGCAAACCACAGCACATACCCAAGGCCCACAGAGCTGCGCTCGGTAGTGAAGTGAAAGCACGTTATAAAAATAAAACTACTGAACAATAATAATAATAATAATCCTTTCTACGGGAGGCACAAGGCCTCAAATTTGTGGTGAGGTGACTAATCGATTATCCTTTCTATTATAGGCACAAGGTCTGAAGTTTTGGGGGAGAGGACTAGTCGATTACATCGACCGCAGAATTTTACTGGTACTTAATTTATCGACCCCGAAAGGATGAAAGGCAAAGTCAACCTCGGCGGAATTTGAAATCAGTACGTAGCGACGGGTGAAATACCACTAAGCATTTTGTCCAGCCTGCTAAAGACTCTGCCAGCTCACCGCCTTTATAATAATACTAATAATACTAATAATATGGCGAATTTTGCCACAAGGGTAGCTTTTGGGAGGGGATGAATCGATTACATTGACCCAAGTATTCAAATGGTACTTAATTTATCGACCCTGAAAGGATGAAAGGCAAAGTCGACTTCGGCGGAATTTGAACTCAGAACATAGCGGCGGGCGAAATACTGCTAAGTATTATGTCCACCGTGCTAACGATTCTGCCAGTTCACCGCCTTAATAACAACAACAACAACAACAACAACAATAATAATAATAATGATAATCCTTTCTACTATAGGCACAAAGCCTGGATTTTGTGGGGAGGGGGACAGTCGATCACATTAACTTCAGTACTCAACTGGTACTTAATTTATTGAACCCCAAAGGATGAATGGCAAAGTTGGCCTCGGCGGAATTTGAGTTCAGAGCGTAGCAGCAGGCGAAATACCTCTAAGCATTTCACCCGGCTTGCTAACGATTCTGCCAGCTCGCCGCGTTAATAATAATAATAATAATAATAATAATAATAATAATGATGACCTATATACACTGGAAGCTATGCCAACACTATGGAATAACAACAGAAAAGAGATGGTATAAACA
>NC_068982.1:43396693-43401962 GCF_001194135.2 Octopus bimaculoides | reverse complement strand
GAAATAGAGATAACTCGAATGTGGAATCTAAAAACAGAAACAATTCCTATCATAGTAGGTGCCTTAGGTATAATAAAAAAATATTCAGACAAATACATAACAAAAACACCAGGACTTTCAAATATATATAACATACAGAAAATTGCACTACTGGGTACTGCACACATTCTACGCAAAACACTTTCAATACAGTAAACATAAGAGCACCACAGCAAACCACAGCACATACCCAAGGCGCACAGAGCTGCGCTCGGTAGTGAATTGAAAGCACGTTATAAAAATAAAACTACTGAACAATAATAATAATAATATTTTCTACTATAGACACAAGGCTTGGAATTTGTGGGGAGAGGGATAGTCGATCACTGTGACCCTAGTACTTAACTGGCACTTAATTTATCGATCCCGAAAGGCTGAAATGATAAGTCGACTTCGGCGGAATTTGAACTCAGAACGCGAAGACGGACAAAATACCGCTAAGCATTTTACCCGGCGTGCTAATGATTCTGCCAGCTAACCACAATAATAATAATAATAATAATAATAATAATAATAATCGTTGCTTTATTGGCCACAAAGGCCGAACAAAAACAAATAGGGACAATACGAAACAAGGGGGAACGTGGGGTTTATCATAAAAATTGAATAAACAATAAAATAACAATGACGATTACCAATACAATTAAACAATAAAAATTCCCCCAAAGTGAGGGTTTTCCTCACAGCGACAACCGAGGAAACCCAAACATCTTGGTTACCCCGACCACCAGGTGCATCTCTGCAGACGCCCCTCTCCTTCTCACCTCCTCCGATTTATAAGAGAATGTTCAGAGCAGGCCACGTTCCTTGCCACGTTCACCTACCCTTCAACAAATGTTCCATTTTAGATTTCAAGTCCCTTTTACACTCTTCGTTGCCTTTAAGAAACATATTCAGTTCTTGGGTACATATAACAAAACAAACCAAAGTGGTTATTTTGCTGAGTGGTTTTATTCTGTCAACATTTCTGTTGACTGTGATAATGATGATAAAGATGAGAACTACTACTACTACTACTACTATTACTACTACTACTACTACTACTACTACTACTACTATCCACTTGCTTTGTTATTTTATGTCATAGCAGCCTCCTCGCTGACAATACATTTCAAACGTATTGGTGGCCTGCACGTGGATTCAAATGTACTCACATACAGACATACATACAACCATTGACACAACATAAAAAATACAAATATTCACGGATGCATACTCTCATGTGCAAAAGAACGACAAAAGAAAATACGAAAACTTGAAATAAAAGAATCAGAAGGTACTGGTGAAACCTTTCCTAGAATTATGTGAATTGGAAGATAAATATATCTCGAATGTTTGCTTAACCTCAAAAATCTTGATGAGTTCTCTTCCAGTTCTTTTCTTTCAAAATAATTCTCAATCCCCAAACCGTTTTCTTCTTTTCTTTATTTTTTTTTCTTTACTCCAGTTTTAATGTCTAGGTTCTTTGCTTCCAAGGTAAAAATCTCTGTCCAATGATGGATGGAAAGAAAATATTATAATAATAATAATAATAATAATAATAATAATAATAATAATAATAATAATAATAATAATAATAATAATTTTCCAAAAGGTTAACAAATGGGGCTTTTACAATGAGCGTAAAAAAATAAGTATAAAATGTGTGTATGTGTGTGTAAAATGTATAGACATTATATTGTAACTTGTATATGTCCCAAAAGGGGAACACCCAGCTACAGTAAGCTATGACACATTACAAATTTCAAACTTCAGCATTAAGGGAAATGCCTTTTCTTTGTTATGAAATTGCAGAGGGTAGTATAAGGTAAATTTACAGCTAAGACACAACAACGGACTATCACAAAGGGTCTTATGAAAATATCCCAGATATTCTTTGGATATCATATAGGAAGGAAACAAAAACAATAATCTCTACTTGTTCAATTATACTAGTACCCTCGAGAAAGAAGCATCATTTCCGACGTTTCTGGAGCTACAATTCCTGATGCTTTTGGAACAGCAGTCAGCAGAATCTTCTCTGATTTTTACTGATATTGCTACTATCTCTTTCTGTATTTTTCTACTTGTTTAGAGCAGAAATTTCTGAAGTTACTCTTATTGCCAGAAATGTAAAACTTGATCTTTGTTCCCTATGCCAACAGTCACACCACAGCTTTTCTTTTTGTCGCCACAAATAAGCATAGCTCCGGGATTTTTTTTTGTCCTTTGGTGTCATTAGACTAATATATCAACGTAGCTCGAAACGCAACCATGTATCATGCATGGTTATTTCAGCGTTCATTACCTGCTCGTACTGTGTTACAAAAGTGATGATGAATCAAGAGTCAATGTCGTCTCGAATGTCCTTTTGCTGTAACCTTTGTGCTTATTCAAGTATTTTAATACGAGCTTCTGAGCAGGTGACTAATTTATCAGCTCCGCCTTTTTCATATCGTCCTCTGTTATTAATATGACGCATCTGGTTTCATACTCTATATCTCAGTCAGTGGGGAATAGATTATTCTATACATTGGTTAGGCAAGGGCCGTCTTCAGTTACTTTTTGGAAGTATGAGAAAAGCCTTAGTATCTTTCGAGGTGAACAGATAATTTTCCTTTCTCTAGCTGTTCGAAAAAAAAAAAAAATAAAAGACTGCGGTACGGATGCTCCTTCTCTTATCACACACCTCTACTGACCAAACCATTTCTCAGTCAGATAATTTGTATCTAACTATCACCTGTTTTATGTAGGTCCAGTGAAAGTAAGGAAGCTGGAAAAATTTTCCCTGTTTCTCAATTTGAACTCTCCATTAATTTCTTCGATTGTGCGAAACACATCGATACGTGTTATTCTTGTTGTTGATGCTGTTATCGTTATGCAAGTCATTTATGTTGTTCAAAATTAAGTTATTTTCTGACAGAAAATTTGTATTTGATTCTTATGAAAAATATACAAACCATTGAAAAACGGGGTCTGCTTTTCTCTTCTCTCAACTGCCTGTAAAAACGCATTAGTTTACATTCGAATTTGGGGTGTATTTTTAAACACTGTAGTCATTCTGTTTTTCTTTTTACAAATGGTAGAAACAAAATATTTCTTTTTAAATTAAAGTCTTTTTTTACTCCAAAGGAAGGAGATTTAATGCAATTAATTGAATTTCTACGTCCTTGTTTAGAAATTCCGTATCAAAAGTAATTTTCTATGTAATCTCAATACCTGACTATCTCAAAGCACAAAAATACAATCAACAATAATAACAGTACTAATGACGATTTTTTCTTTATTACTCATAAAGGAACACACATACAATGAAATGTCTAAACATATGTGTTATAAAACATTTGTGAATGGACAAAACAAAGTCATAAAAATGTGGGTGAGCTAAGACATGCAATGAAAGTATTAAAACATTAATCACAACACAGAATAATTATAAAATATAAAATACATGTTAAATCAAATGAAATATAGAGTGAAAGTGCTCTTCGAGTCTGGCCCACAGGATATTTGGAAACAAATGATCTCCCGAATTAACACTGAAAATATCATTGTGAACCAGTTTTCAAAACCACTACATTTGGCAAAACATTCATATATCACAACAATCTTCGGGGTACTTCCAGTTTTTACCTCCTACTCCCAACTCATCCACTCATTACTTAGTTGATTATCAACCAGCTCAAATAACAATTCGAGTAGGCCGTTGATCTTTCTTCTGAAAGACGTGAGTTTGCACGAATCGATGCAGACAGGCATTTGCTCCGCTTTCCTGGAAGCTTTCTGATAAAGCTAACATTTTTTTTTCATTTTATTCAGCAGCGGCTTGCCGGTTTTCTTCAGCTTCTATTTGGATCTCATCCTCTTAAGTAGATGTGTGTTATTACTGGGAGGGACATCAGTATAATAGAGATAGAAGATGCGTTGATTTGATTTTCATATCCGGAGTTTCGACCAGCGGAACTGTTGAAAAGACAGTCTCCGAAACACTGCTCTTTTGTTGCTATCGGCTCCTCCTTCACTTTTCTATAATTCTATAATTCCAACTACTCGGAACAGAAAACTTTCGAGTAACTCTTTTTACCTCAAGTATTGAACAAAAAGGTCAGATTTCTGTTCTGACTGTCATTTTGGGGTACACTGGCCCATGTGCTGAGATACAAGCCTATGAACAGGTATTTCTTATGCTATTTCCTCTTAACTTTGTGCTTCGCCCTCCGTCTCGAATGTTAAGCAAATCATACCGTAGGCCTTGCGCCAGTCGACAGACAAAGTACTTGCTCAGCGGTCGAACAACCGAACCATTGAACCTGCTAAGATAAAGAAAAAGCCTCCTTTCTCAGTGAAGCAAAGGCCTGTTAGCTTTTTCCATGTTCACTCTTGAACAAGTTTTTCAAGCAAGGAAACTGAATCTTTAGCGATACTAATCTGCCACAAAGCCTTAATCGAGTTTGAAGCAAATTTTGAAAAACTCCTTCCATTCTCTAACGACAAGCTATGCACACGCTTCATTGTCATTGTCGTTGTTATTGCTGTTAGACGAGTTACCGAACCACCCTCAACTGTTTCTGCTGAAAAACTCATTGTCACCCTCTTCTGAACTATACATGGGTCTGCTAAAGTATGTCCACACCTTCTCGTTCGGAGTCTGCAGAAATGATTTTTACAAATGCAGGCACAAGTCGATAATATCGACCCCAACAACATGAGAATTAGGAATGACAAATCTTACTCCGTTGGGGTTTGAACTCAGAATGTAACTAAATATAGCAATAAGGCATTAAGGAAGACATTCCACAGATTCTGTCACTCAATGCCTTTCACGGAATTATGTTGTTTTCCCTTATCATGAAAGCTAAGCTCTCAACTATACTAATACACCAACAAAGGAACCTTTGCGTGATTGTTTAGCCTGCTGGAAATAGCGACCAAGCCTCCCACAAATTTCCCTGCTGTCTAAGAAAATGGACGCGAGATACGTTAAATAATGTAATCTTACATACCCGCTTCTTAAAGACAGGATGGTTAGGAAGGGAAGTGCAGGAAGGGAAATACCTTTAATTATAGATTTGCTCGATAAATGTTGATTTCTAGTTAAATAGCAACAAAATGAAAAACTACAAAAATGAACACTAGCACTGACACCGCTGACACCACCACCACCACCATACCACCACCACAACCACCACTACCACCACCAGCATCGTTGTCGTCGCTGTTGTCATAAACAGTAAGACATATCGGTGTGACT
>NC_068982.1:43394775-43395537 GCF_001194135.2 Octopus bimaculoides | reverse complement strand
ATATATATATATATATATACACACACACACATGCATATACATACACACGATGGGCTTCTTTCAGTTTCTATCGACCAAATACTCTGACAAGGTTTGGGCCGGCCCTAATTTATTGTAGAAGACACTTGCCCAAGGTATCACGTCAGGAGGACTGAACCTGGAACCATGTGTCTGGGAAGCAAGCTTTTTACCGCACAGACACACCTATATAATAGCATGCACCACACCACATCACACCACACCACACTCACTACACACAATATAGTTTAGACATGGCACCAGAATCGTGAAGAAATGTAACGCAGCCAGTAAAAGGCATTATATTTCTCCATAAAACTCAAGAAGACTAAGGTTAACCGCCATTCGTATTTATTTATACACACATTTTTATACAAAACAAACTTTTTATAGGTTTGGCCTTGTAATAACTTCGTTGGTAACTAAGCGATCACAGTCGTTACCTAATTCCGTTCATAGAGTCAATTGGTCTGTCTAGCTACACTATTTAATTGCTGGAAACTCTGTGATTGACATCGTGACATGTATTATTATTATTATTATTATTATTATTATTATTATTATTATTATTATCATTATTATTATTATCTAAAGAGGTTAATGGTTATATTGTAGATACGGTGTATATGTTGTTAGTTTATAGTTGTTATATAATCTATGGTAACTGTCACTGAGATCAAGTGAATGTCTTGTTTATAAATGTAAAATATTTCTTCAATTTTTTTTTTTTTTTTTTTTTTTTTT
>NC_068982.1:43389555-43394209 GCF_001194135.2 Octopus bimaculoides | reverse complement strand
ACACACACACATATATATATATATACTTGCACACATACGTGCATGCGCGCACGCACACAAACATATATACGCATACACATATATACATATATATATATGTGTGTGTGTGTATATATGTATATATATATATATAAATGCACGTATGTATACATATGTACACTCACATGCACACACAAACATATATATATATATATGCTTGCGCACACACGTGCATGTGAATACACACACACGCACACATATATGTAAATATGTCTGTGTGTATATATATGTATATGTGTGTGCCTGTGTGCGCACGTGTTTGTGCATATGTGTGTCTTTGTGTTTGTGCGTGTCTGTGTGTGCTCTTACACACAAACGCGCACGCGCACGCACGCACACACACACACACACACACATACACACACATACACTCTCACGCATATATTTGTTTATGTTTTGCGTTGTTGACTATACGACCATAGTTCAGTTTTATCAACTTGTTACTTACTATCACTTCGCTAAAAGGCTGATAGCCCGCTCAGTAGTTTTTAAAGTAAATAAGAAACATTTAACTATCCAAAGTCAAGTTGCTGGCATTTCGAATGACAATTGCTTATTTCCCAGCTATTTTTCTTTTCCTTGTTATTAGCTGATGAGATATCAACGTTGTTGATTCAGCCGATATAGATGTTGTGTGTGTCACATGGATCATTTGTGGGCATGTTTTGTTTTTTGTTTTTTGTTTTTTGTTTTTGTTTTTGTTTTTGTTCATGTATGAAACTTTGCGAATTGTTGCGGAATAGCTTTAGCTGGTGCTCAATCCCAGTAAATTGTTTATTTTAAAAAATGAGTTGTCTAGATTATTTTTACTTTATTTTATTTTTATATTTATTTATTTATTCTTTTTTGTAAAATTTAATTCTTATTTCTGCACGATTTTACTTTCTCGTTTTGGACTTTTCGATCAAGCTTACATTAGTAAGTGTGTCTAGTAGTGTTCTACCGCTCTCTCTCTCTCTCTCTCTCTCTCCACACACGCACGCACACACACGCGCACACACACACACACACACACACACACACACACACACACACACACACACACACACACACACCTAGTCATCTGCTTAAACTGACAAAGAAAAAAATTCTACTGACTTCACGCAAAGAAATATTGTTTTTACAGAAATGCTTAAGACATAGAAGACTTTGGTCTGTTTTTTTCTTCTTCTTCTTAATGATTTAGTCAGAGGCTGAAGAAAGGTAACGCCACAGAACCTTTTTGCAAGGACTTCAAGATTATTGGAACACACCGGTCACTTAGCTTGAACGCTTTCTAACAGTGAGTGCTTCGCTAAAAGGCTTTGTAATGTCAGATGGTGGTGTTAAACAGAGCGACGGATTATGTCTACAAATTTATAGGTTAATATTTTTTAAAATTCCTTAATTCTATTATTTGTTTCAGTTATTTGACTGCGGCCATGCTAGAGCACCGCCTTTAGTCGAACAAATCGACCCCAGGACTTATTCTCTGTAAGCGTAGTACTTATTCTAGCGGTCTCTTTTGTCGAACCGCTAGCTAACGGGAACGTAAACACATCAGCATCGGTTGTCAAGCGATGGTGGGGGAACAAACACACACCCACACACATCTATCTATCTATCTATCTATCTATCTATCTATCTATCTATCTATCTATCTATCTATTCGACGGGATTCTTTCAGTTTCCGTCTACCAAATTCACTCATAAGGCTTTGGTCGGCCTGAGGCTTTAGTAGAAGACACTTGCCCAAGGTGCCACGCAGTGGGACTGAACCTGGAACCATGTGGTTGGTAAGCAAGCTACTTACCACACAGTCACTCCTGCACCTAATTAGGTTTCTCATATTTTTACATCGAAACTATTCGAATCGGCTTTTACTTTCTTACTTACTTTCTTCTGCGCCAAAAAGTATTACCGCTAAAACTAGCGGATAACCAGTAAATCATGCCAAATCGTTAACGCCTAAACTACTGCACCTAATCGTCTCAATCCAGATTCCATATATCCTTTTCTGCTCCAGGCACAAGGCCCAAAAATTTTTTGGGAGTGGGGGGGTGCAGTCGATTAGGTCGACCCAGTACGCAACTGGTACTTAATTTATCGACCCCGAAAGGATGAAAGGCAAAGTCGACCTCGGCGGAATTTCAACTCTGCAGATTCCATATATCCTCACTGCAATTTTTAGAAGGAGCTTTGACCGATGTGTGCAACGACGTGTTTTCCATTGACCGAAGCAGAGTGTACGGAAGGGTATATATATGCTTATTAAGACGTTTGTAAGGCAAAGCAAAACAACTTGTCGAATTGGTGTACCATCAAATCCACAATGTCTATAAGTACTGGAATAACAACAATGGCATATAAGGCGGCGAGCTGGCAGAAATGTTAGCACGGTGGGCGAAATGCTTAGCGGTATTTCGTCTGTCTTTACGTTCTGAGTTCAAATTCCGCTGAGGTCGACTTTGCCTTTCGGGGGTCGATAAATTAAGTACCAGTTGCATACTGGGGTCAATCTAATCGACTGGAACACTCCCACAAAATTTCGGGCCTTGTGCCTAGAGTAGAAAAGAATAATGGCATATGAGGAAGATTGAAGACCATTACTTCAAAAATGAATATTTTGTCTTGAATCAGTCAGTCTCTTTACAATTTCTTCACGTGCATGCGCACGCATGAACCCTCCCCACCCAGAAACACACATTTTTTTGTTCGGTAGGCTAAATCCAGTTGTCCCTTTTAGTTCAACATCATTAGGTGACAATAGTGTAGTCCATTCAATTCCAAGCACTCAGAATTTTAATGATAATTTTAGAATGCTGAATGCTGGTTGTGATAGAAGATAATACAACCAATGACACGCAGTTGTTTGTTTATTTTTTTCCCCATGAGTGTCGGAGGACAAGCAAAAATTAAAGAGCACTGTCCCTTTCTTTTCTGTCTAAGCCATGAAAAAAAAATCAACAGGTGTGGCTGTGTGGTAAGAAGCTTGCTTCCAAATTACTTGGTTTCAGATTCAGTCCAACTATGTGGCACCTCGGGAAAGTATCTTCTCCTGAAGCCTCGGACTGACCAAAGCTTGGTGAGTGGATTTGGTAGACGGAAACTGAAAGAAGCCAATGTATGTGTGTGTGTATGTGTGTGTGTGTGTGTGTGTGTATCAGTGTCTGTCTCCCAGTACCCTTTGACAACCGGTGTTGGTGTGTTTACGTCTCCGTAACTTAACGGTTCGATAAAGGAGTCCGACAGAATAAGTACCAAGCTTTAAAAAAAGAAAATACTGAGATCGATTCATTTGACTAAAAATTTTTCAAGGTGGTGCCCCAGCATGGCCGCAGTCTAATGACTGAAACAAGTGAAAAAGATTAAAGATAAAAGATATGTATAGACTTGCGTAGAGAGAAAATCATTCTGAAATAAAATACAAACACAAGCAGAAACATAAGACCCTTAAAAGAAACACATGTAGACGTAGATTATATACGACCATCATTAATACAACAACGACTCTCTCAATGTGGTCAGGCGACGGCAGTTCGAATATTAATGCATAATGTCAAAAGGTCGGATTGTAGATAATAATCTATAAGTTGTCTATGCGGTAGGTAATGATCTGGCCGATTTGTCTTTTCCGTGTGAAGCTCTCTCAATGAGTAAGTCAAAATGTGTGCCGCACCTTTCACATTAGTAGCTCGCCTGCTGCTACGGGATAACCGAGCTGGTATACCATTACACAATACTCTTCACGTTCTTCCTGACAACGTCTTTTGCCTTTTCGTTTGTGCCATTAACCAGCTTGACACCGATTTATTAATTCCTATCAGAACTGCCAGTCGTTTCTTTCTCTTCCTTCTCATTCTGTCTGTCTTTCTGCCTGTCTGTCTGTGTGTCTCTCTCACATTTCCCCTTTCCGTCTTCCGTTCTGTCCCCCTTTCTTTCTCTTACGCACACGCACGCATATCACTTTCGTTAAATGGCTGAAACTCTAGAGAATTATAAAAAAACAATTTAAAACAAAACATAACATTTACATGCAAAAATTCCGGGATAAGTCGATGTATTCGGGGATTGATGTATATTCACTATTTTTATCGTAAGTTATATGTCACCAGAGCGTCGGATGGAAGGCTTAGTGGGGCCCGTCCTGGTCTTACGCGCACTATGTTCAAATACCGCTGAGGTAAACATTGCCTTTCATGCCTTTGGGGTAGATAAAGTACCACTCCCTTGATGGGCTTTAACTTTCTCTCTCACTCTATCTCTCTCAGACACTAGTCGTGATCATCTCTGAAGAAATGGGCTCCGCTAAACTTAAACAGGCGTAAGTCACGCTGTATGTCACGACAACGCCTTACAACTCGGTGAGGAGTCGCGGGCCCAAGGCGTGTGTGTGTGTGTGTGTGTGTGTGTGTGTGTGTGTGTGTGTGTGTGTGATGTTCTTGATGATTCTTGATTCTTGATGCTTCACGGGATTTACATTTCGACTTCGCTTCAAGCTATATGGTGAGAGATTCTAGCAATTCAAGTCCATTTGCCAAAGTGAAGAAGATTTGATTCCTAACACACAGTCACTGATATTGCAACAAGCAAACTAGCTTGTTTAGAAAACAGTATTTATACTGAGAAGTAATGT
>NC_068982.1:43387717-43388992 GCF_001194135.2 Octopus bimaculoides | reverse complement strand
CGAAATGCTTAACGGTATTGAGTTCAAATTCCGCAGAGATAAAATTTGCCTTTTGGGGTCGATAAATTAAGTACCAGTTGCGTATTGGGGTCGATCTGATCGTCTGGCCCCACCCAAAATTTCGGACCCTGTGCCTGGAGTAGAAAAAAAAAATTATTTATTTAAAGGTTAGAATACATGTGTTAAAGCGCTACTAATAGTTTCATATGTTGAGAAACTTTATTCTTCAGGCGCAAACCGCATATCATAACGAACTAAAAAAAAAAATTGAATGATAGAAGAAACACGAAAAAAAAAAAAAACCGAGAAAGTAGCATATAGAAAACGCAGAAAGTAAACGACAGAAAATGGAAAGCTAAAACATAAAAACTAAAATGTAGAAAGTAAAAAGGTAAAAGTGCTATCCTTCTTAGAACTTAATTGATAAAGTTGGAAAGATATCAAGTCAGTCAGGAATAGGCACAATTTTCCAATTCTTCAAAATATATTTATACACATTCATGCAACCACTGAAAATGTCTGACCCAGAGTTCAATAGAAAGTTAGGGATCTTAGACCTGAACAGGATCTGCACTCTTTCAGCCAAACAAAGTCTACATTTATTCGACCCATTTACATAAGGTATGGATTTCTGAATTATTTTCTATTTAATCACATGCGGTGTTTCGTTATCTTTCAAAGTCCATACATAGCTAGCCAACATAGTAGCTTTACTTTTGTCCCTATGTCAGAAGGAGGCTATGTGATTGGCATAGCGGTTTTTTAAAATTCACCTTCACATAATCCAATACAGGTCTCATCAGTTGTATTGTTATTTTTATTTAGGGTTGCAGTAACCTCTGCTTCATATATGATAGATTTAGTCATACATCGTTGGTCAAGTAGACAAGATCCTGGGTCGCGACAGTTGCAATGGGATTTAGGTACTTGGTATTGACCACGTGTAATGATGCTCTTCATATTGGGTCAGCAGCCATATGATAATTTCACAGAACGCCTATTAAATATTTTTTTGTATCTGTGAGTGGCTGGAAAGTGTTTGTCCAGGAGAGACAGGAATCTTTTACCAATGTTAGTTTTTACTTTAAGGAAAAAGGGAAGAGAGAACCAAATAATTTTCCTTGGCATATTTTTAGGTTTCTTATTATTATCCTGATTAATACGAGAGTGGTTATGTATTACTTTATCTTTGATGCCACTAGATCTATTATTAATATTTTGATTATTATTAGAGGAATTATATATTAATTTATCTTTGAAGCGACTATTGGTTAG
>NC_068982.1:43383444-43387204 GCF_001194135.2 Octopus bimaculoides | reverse complement strand
ACACACACACACACACACACACACACACACATACGATAGCTCCTTTCAGTTTCCATCTAACAGCACGTTAACAAAGAAGATTAAAAACTCACACACACGCGCTACACACACAAGCGCAAGCACAGGCATTGGACGCAATATTAGCGTTAATGGCAGCAAAGAAGCAAGTTTGAAGTTTTGAATAAGTGCAAAAAGAAAATAGACAAAAGCCAAAATGATAAAAAGAGAAAAAAAAGAGTAAAGCCACTTAAATTTGATAACCAAAATTACACTCGCTATGCTGTTAAAGGAACGGCGTTTGGTGAGACCAACACGTCTCTATCTTCAATTTCTCTCAGTTACTTTCACTTCAGCTATGACATCTGATCTAAGGTAATTTTGAATCATTGCAATAGGTAAATTCAATTCCTGTCTCTAACATTTTTTGAACATTTGCTAAATTTTTGTTTTACATGATCTTATTTAATTTACATTAAGTCTTCTTTATATTTTTATCGCTATTTCCAACTGTTAGAAAAACGTTAAGTTCCTTATCGGCTTCAATGCAAATAACATATCTGTCTACCACCCTGCATCTCTCTCTCTATCTCTCTCTCTCTCTCTCTCTCTCTCTCTCTCTCTCTCTCTCTCTCTCTTCCCCTCTCTATGTACCTTTGCCTTTTGCTTTTTTTACTCTTCTTCCCCGCTTCTCTCTCGGGTTATCTCTGCATTTATCTCTATTTACGATTACTCAACTTGAAACATGTGCAACGGTATGGATTCACACATACAATCACTTTCATATTCAAACACAGACATACGCACATCGCCTCCAGGATACTGGAAGGCTTCTTAAGTTTCATGTTGATTATACTGATTATTCTCTGGAAAAGTGCAATTTTTTTCACATGAGGTTTAAATGCATGCAGATCTAAACCTGGACTAGTATGTGCTAAGGGTACCAAAGAAAGCGTTGTGCATCTAAATCAAGGCTCTACAAAATAAGAGGAGGAAAGACACATAAAGGTATACATATGCAGCAGAAATAATAATAATAATAATAATAATAATAATAATAATAATAATAATAATAATAATAATAGTAATAATAATAGTTTCAAATTTTAGCACAGGGCTAGCAAGTTGTGGGGAGAGGTTAAGTCGATTGCATCGACCACAATGCTCAACTGGTACTTATTTTATCGACCCCGAAAGGTATAAAAGGCAAAGTCAACCTTGGCAAAATTTGAATTCAGAATGTAAAGACGATGAAATGCCTCTAAGCATTTTGTCCGATAATAATAATAATAATAATAATAACAACAACAACAACAAGCACTCAGAGAGCGCAGACCTCCGCCAAGGCAACACCAATGTCCTCTCAACGATTAGCCAAAGATGATTTTTAAAATGAGAATATCTGAAATAAACTCGACTGCTCTTAGAAACGAGAATACTAAAAATGAACTCAACCGCTGTCAAAAATTAAGTTAAAAAAAAACCGGAAAAGTAATCCAGAATCCTTGTCCGGTATCGGATCGATTCCAAAATCTAATCAGTTCGTGCCAGTCATGAGGCCAAACATCCCCGAAAGTTTCATCCGAATCTGTCCAGCGCTTCCTGAGATATCTTGCCCTCGGTCAAACAAACAAACAAACAAATACGGCTGGAAAACAATACCTCCGCCTTAGCGAAGGCGGAGGTAATAATAATAATAAAAATAATAATAATAATAATGATAATAATAACCTTTTCTATTATAGGCACAAGGCCTGAATTTTTGGGGGAGGGAGTAGTCGATTACATCGACTTCAATGCGTAACTGGTATTTATTTTATCGACCCCGAAAAAGATGAAAGACAAAATCGACCCCGTCGGAATTTGAACTCAGAACGTAAAGACGGGCGAAAAGCCGCTTAGCATTTTGCTTGACGTACTAAAGAGTCTGCCAGCTCACCGCCTGTGCTGGTTTCTGACTTGAGTACAAGGTAAAAAAGTTTCAAGACAAGGCTTTAATCGATACCACCGACTCCAGTACTTGACCGGTAAATCATTTTATCGAACCGAGAGAGCGAAGAAAGACAAAGTTGACCTCGGTAGAAAGTGGATTCAGAGCGTAAAGATCGAAACAAATAGTGCAACGCATTTTATCCGAATGCTCTAACGATTGGGCTAATCCTCCTAATTATTATAACAACAACAAGAGCAACAACAACAACAACAGCAACAGCAACAAAAACAGCAGCAACAATAACTACAATGTTATTGTTTGGTAGAGGAAAATCTTGTTACAAATTTGCGATCGCAAAAGAAAGAATAAAGAACGAACTAACACTCTTTACAACATTTAGAATGTGTTCGTATACAAATTTTCTTTGGATACTTTGTGTGTTAAAACTGCAGTGCGCTTTGGATGACATTAGAAAAATGTCACACACGATATTTCGGCATAATTATCCCTCTTCAATGGCAGCGTACGCTGTACCACGTTTATGCGCACATGAATATGTTATAAATGATGGACATATCGCATTTTTGATCTCTATTGTTTCAAGTGCAAATACCGAGTTGAGTCGAGACAGGCAAGCTTCTGCACACAAGCATCAAATGTTTTGTTAGCTAGGAACAGGAATTCCTTTGCTAACTGCATATAATGGAATTGGTATTTGCCACTAAAGAAGCGAAATTTTGCTGAAACACGGGTGTCTGATATTTCATTTACTTGGTTTCGAGAATCTGGCGTTTTTAACACACAATGATTTGGAGTAAATCTAAGTCATTCCACGTTCACATGTGGGTGAACTTGTTATCAGCGATATGCATGCAGATCGTTATGTGTGTGTGTGTGTGTGTGTGTGTGTGTGTGTGTGTGTGTGTGTGTGTGTGTGTATGTATGTGTATTTTGTGTGTAAAAATTGCAGCACGACTGTCATTGTTATGCTTACAGCTCCACGTAGATTATAGCCTTTGCTACATCCAGTATAGTGGTTAATTAATTGAGATTAACACAAGTTAATATTATTTGTTCCTACGTGTGTTCACCGTTATGGTTACAAAGAACATTAGTTCTTTGTAACTTAACGTAATAACAAGTTTTCTGGTAACCTGTTCTGGTTAAGCAACGATATTCAGATGAAACCACCAACGCTGGAATCCAAGTAACTATAATGGTGAGACGTTTGTAGGAACTAATATTAACTGATAATTTTTCCAATGAACATACACATGTATGCATATAGCTTATACAGGGTGTCCACAAGGTCTGGATACATGGAGTAAATAAAATCATAACATAAACAACTAAATATAAGAAATAATAATTTCTTAAAATATGTGTTAATCCCCATGTGGGCACATGGAGTAAATAAAATCATAACATAAACAATTAAATATAAGAAATAATAATTTCTTAAAGCATGTATTAATCCCCATGTACCCAGACTTTGTGGACACCCTGTATAAGTATATGAGTATGTATGTATGTATGTATGTATGTATGTATGTATGTATGTATGTATGAAAGTATGTGTGTGTATGTGTACATAAGCACGTTTGCATCGTTAAGCATTTCGTTTCCCAAACTAGTAGTTCCGGCTTTGATAGCAGACTGAAATACATTCCGCGCCCTGTATTATTGGTTAAATGATTGGTACCTCAGCCTGAATGCAGTCTAATGACTAATCTAGTAAGAAAATATACAACACTTGATATTCTACGAATCATTCACTTGCAAATTCATATATAACCTTTATACAAAGAAAGAATAAAATATATGTTTAAA
>NC_068982.1:43376575-43381696 GCF_001194135.2 Octopus bimaculoides | reverse complement strand
TGCATATATATGTACATAAAAAGTATGTGTGTGTGTATATATATATATGCATTGTATGAGAATATATATATTAAATATATATATATATGTATACATACACAGAGACACACAGACACATAGCCAGACAGACAGGCACACACACACACACACACACACACACACACACACACACATGCACACACACACACACACACACACACACACACACACACACTCACGCATATGAATGTCTGTATGTGTATTACATGATTACATTTTGTACGCTTAGATTATTTCCTAAACTCTTCACACTTTAATCGCTATGGGCCCCTAAACTTAGAATATTTCATACAATTGATAATATAATTTAATTATCAAATTCTGTTTAATGGCTAATATCAGGTCACATCTTTCCCTTAATTAGATAAGTTCACTTTGATGTACAATCTAAGTACCGCCTTTCTCACACATAATTCTCTCTCTTTTCGAAACACGTATCTATTGCATGCGAACTCTTAGCCTTACTCGCAATTCAATATGCCTAGCATGGCTAGTAGTATTAGTAGTAGTAGTAGTATTAGTAGTAGTAGTAGTAGTAGTAGTAGTAGTAGTAGTAGTAGTAGTTGTAGTAGTAGTAGTGGTAGTTGTAGTAGTAGTAGTGGTAGTTGTTGTTGTTGTTGTTGTTGTTGCAATATCAGCAGCAACAGCAACAGTAACAACAGCTGTAATGGTGACGGTGGTTTGAGTTCTTGTAGTTGATGGTAGACCTGAAACCGAATGGAATTCCAACTATGACCATTCCGTCTTTTATTCTGATAGAGCGTATCAGGAACTACGTTATTCAATGTGTGCTTCCATGTTTAAAAAACGGCAGGGTGTTATTTGAGAGAGATTTGGCTCCTAAATATAGGAAACCGTTGGCCTTATCGTTGCTATATATATATATATATATACATGCTTACACATGCACATGCGTGTATGTTGGAAGCCGACTAGTAACTTAGTAAGACCTCTTCTAGATTATTTCATTCTAAGAAACATCTGAAGTTTGGTTTTCCCACCGCTGATGACGTCTTATATGGCTCCTAAGACCTACAAATCATTCTAAACCGACCAGAAGTCAGCTCCCATACATACATACATACATACATACATACATACATACATACATAGCCTTTGACTCTGTTCCCCACTCTTGGATGCTAGAAGCCCTTCAACTTGCTAAAATTCCAGTGAGAATAGTCAAAGCCATAGCTGACCTGACTTCATCGTGGGACACCATCTTGAAATTATACACAAAGCGTGACTATATTATCACTGATAGAATACAATATCATAAAGGCATATTCCAAGGAGACAGCCTCTCTGTGATGTTGTTTATACTTTCTGTAAACCGCTTGTCTTTCATGTTAAGGAAGTCTGAAGGATATTTCACTGGTTCACACGGAAACAGAAATACCAAAATTACACATTGTTTGTTTGTGGATGACTTAAAACTTTATGCAAAGAATATGCATGAGATAAAAAGAAACCTTGACTTAGTTACAGCATTCTCAAAGGATGCAGGGTTGGAGTTTGGTCAGGATAAATGTTGTTATATTATTGTGAAAAGGGGGAAGACTATAAACCAGACCAGTAACATCTCCATCAATGATTTGACTGTTTACTCTGTATCTGACAAGGAATGTTACAGGAATCTAGGGTGGATGAAAGTATATCTTACAATGGCACCTGTAACAAAACACGTGTCACTAAAGAATATTACAGCTAAATAAAGAAAATTTGGACTTCAGAAACTCTCTGCATTCAATAAAACAGTGGCCCACAATGTGTTTGCAGTGCCAGTACTTATACCAACATTTGGGTTGCTTGATTAGACGCTTGTTGAAATCCGAGCCATTGATGTGAAAACCTGAAAAATACTAACAAGCACACATAATTTCCACATAAACAATGATGTTGACCACCTCTACCTAAAACGAAAACAAGATGGCAAAGGCTTAACATCAATCCAAAATGGCTTTGAATGTCGCATCATATCTCTTCGGCAACATCTTTTAACCACCAAGTATCGAAGTGCATCCCTTGACCAAGTTTGCATACATGGGGCTGATAACATCATAAAACTTGGAAGGCAGCTCCTTGGGCAACACTCTTTGTCTGATAACCTAGAATACATACCCAAAGAAGTCGCATGATTCTATCGCAACGTATCATCAGATGAAAGGATGAGACTATATGAGCAGAAGACCTCTTCAGGGCAAGAATTGACAAATATTCGTTCACATCCTAATGGATGGAGAGTTGCTTACAGACTGAGATAGCAGCATACCTCTGTGTGCTTGTGCTGTGTGTGTCGGCATGTGTATCTTTTGGATTCCTTTCTGAAAATAGCTTGAGGTTAAACTACGACCACAGTGAACAATGGCTAATTGTAGTTTTAAGGATCTGGGATATACTACCATCCTCTCTAGGTCAGTTCTATCAGGGCTGGCTACCACTCCTATTTCTACTCACTTGTGAAAAGAATAAAAATAAAATATATATATTAGCAAGAATCCAAATCAATATATCTATTTAACTTCTACTTTTTAGCTGTGAAAATTTCAATTTTCATTACAATCTTTATTTATTCAGATGTATTAGTCTTATCTGTTGATAGTTTAGGTTATTATATATATTTTTAGTTAAATTAATTTTATGTATCACATGTATGGATTTAGACTATTTTCAAATGGTGAGGGTACATTTCATTTTAATGTTATTTCCTATGTTTATTTTAATTTTTATCATTCCCGGAGTGTTTATTTAAATATAATTTATTAAATATATACATACATGCATACACACATACACACATCCACACACACGCATACTCACATGTATATATATACATAAATATATATGCACACGCATATATATACACATATATATATACATACATACACACACGTGTATATGTATACATAAATATATATGCACACACACATATATATATATACATATATATATATACATATATATATATATACATGCATATACACACACATATGTACATATATATATATATATTTATACATACATATATTTCTTTTCCCTTATGAATGTAACAAATTCTCTATCCCTCATTTATTTAATATAATTGTTAAATTATTTATCTTAATGCATCAGGTAACAGTAAGAGTTTCAATGTGTATTCCTCTATTGATATATTTCTAGATATTTATTTATTCACATAATGCCTATTTAATTATATTTATATGAAATTACTAGCTGTATATCTATTCCAATAATGCCTATTTAATTTTATTTATTTGAATTTATTAAACGTATATTTAATCCTATGTGGGCAACAAAATCCTCTTTCTCTTTAATTGTTGATTAATTTGTGCTTGAATGTAATGATCTGGAAAATTTCCTCAACGCATATGTCATACCTTTTGCTTCCATTCCTATAAGATTTTTGCCCTGCTCATTACTTTCCACTTCAGTGTATATTCCTTATTTTGCCCTGAATTTCCCAAATTAATCTACTTAATCTAGTGCTAATTTCTTTCCTCTTGTCTCTAAAAGTACTTTCATGGTTGGCTATCCTGCTTTTTACATGATTTTCCGTGGAGCCTATATAGTAGTAATCCTGCCCCTCTGACGATACTTAACACCTATATATATTATACTTTTTCTCTACAAAAATTTCTTAATGGACATTTATTTCTATTTTTATTGGAACAATCACATGTTTCATTTTCAAGACCTTTCGCTATTTCCTTATTACTAAAGATGACCCTTTTTTCCTCGTTTTCAGGGTTATTTTCTTTATGTTTATTTCTTGTGTTATGAGTCTTAGCTAATGAGTCAACTACACACACACACACACACACACACACACACACACACACACACACACATTGATACATACATACATACATACATACATACATAATACATACGTACATACATACAAATGTCAATCTTTTCCGAATCACAAAAATCCATAATGATGATGCTAATTGTCTGTCTCCATAGCGTTATGATGGAAACACACCTCATCTATGAACGCAAATTTAAATACTTAAGAAGAAGAATAGAGAGAGAAATGGAAAGAGGCAGGTGAAAGAGTAATCAAAGAGAGAAAAAAAAAAAAAAAAGGAAAGAACAAATCATACAATCCACACTTCCACCCAGCATGGAAAAATACTCGGTGTTGCCCAAAATGAAAATCAGTATAAAAGGACCAGAATTGTTCCGAATGAAGGTAAGTAGGTTTTGATGACGCCTATAGAGACAGAAACGTCTATCCACGATTTTCCTCTTATCACCAAACAATAAGCCTATCTTTTCTGTAATTGTACGTCAATTTCAGAAAATACTTCATTCGTGAGATTGCCTATACTCTTTCCATATGGATCCGGTCTCAATTGTCATTTAGCACTTGTGACATAACCTCTAGAGGCAGAGATAATTTTGATAAATCAAGAATTTATGTTGATGATATCTTATAAACCAGTATTTGTCTGTGTTGTTCAATACATGCGACTGGTTGCTCTAAGTTATTTTTCGTAGCTCATTTCTCATAGTATAAGCAAATTACTTAGGCCATAAATGTGTACTATTCTTTGCATATATCCATATCCCTTGGCTTCTGAAGGTAGGGTAGGACAATAGTGCTGATGATGTCCTACTGAGGCGGGAACATGTGTACGCAACTGTCCTCTTATCACCAGACAATAAATCTGTCTTTTTCCTTAATAGCATGTTAACTTTGGAGAATTCTTGTTTCTTGCCAGATTATCTTCTTTTCTCATATGGAGTTAGTCTCAATTGCCTTTAACAATTATGACACAACCTGTAGAGGACTAGACAATTTTAATAAACATGAATTTAAGTTGTATGATATTTGATATACCTGTATTTGTCTATGTTATTAATACAATAGTGTTAGATTTCTCTTGAAATGTTATCCTTCTCGTGGAAACTAAAACCGTTTTCCTTTACGTTTATGTAAGCCTGGTGTCTAATACGCATTGCCATAGCTACATATTCGATACTTATAGGTTTATTTCGTAATTAAATTCCCTAAAGCACCCACGAGTAAGTAAATGCTAAAAACGTACATGTATACTTTACCCTAATATATATATA
>NC_068982.1:43375305-43376034 GCF_001194135.2 Octopus bimaculoides | reverse complement strand
AACACTGGCATCTCATTTTAATAGATATATTAACCAAAATTACATAAAAATACCTTGAAATACTAAGGAGTAAATTTATTCAATAAACTCGCCATTGGCTTCAACTACGGCCTCCAGACGACTTCGAAATCTCCTGCAACTCTTCTGGACAGTTTCCTTGTTTAAGTTGGCGAATGCAGCCATAATCCTTACCTTTAGTTCATCTTTGGTGTATTACAAGGTGTTTTGTTGGTCTCTCGCTCAACTGCGCCCCACACATAATAATCAAGGGGGTTACAGTCTGGGGAGTTAGGTGACCAGATGTTAGGGATGATGTGGTCGCAGAAATTGTCTGAGAGCCATGACTTGGTTCTCCTGCTTCTTTGGCATGGTGCAGAGTCCTGTTGCCAGAGAGAGAGTCTTCCAGCAGCTACCCTCTTGACCCAGGACAGCACTGACTCCCCCAAGCACTTGATGTAGGCCTCTGTGTTGAGTGTGAGGCCATGTGGGAAGATGAATGGAGGCATAACGTCGCAATCACTAGTGATCACTCCAAACACCATGATGCTGACTGGATGTTTGATTTCTATGACTTTCAGTACACGTCCCCAGATTGCACTATCCTCAGATTGACACCCAAATACTCTGAAATGTTTGTATTGGAGCTTCCGGTGCGAATGCCAAGTAGTACAGCATGTCATTTCCAAATTTCTAGCAGAGTGAATTGAGTCATGGTGATGTTTTTCTCAC
>NC_068982.1:43374060-43375062 GCF_001194135.2 Octopus bimaculoides | reverse complement strand
AAATATCGAACAATGAGAATGAGTGGATAAAATTATTTTCTAAAATTCAAAATGGAGACAATCATTTTTCTATATGATCGACTTGAAGAATTGTAGCCTTAATACACACACACACACACACACACACACACACACACACACATATATATATATATATATACGAATTTAACGCAGGGATCTCACGAAACCCATTTTGGAACAAAGATAGATAGATAGACTGATAGATAGATGCAGAGAGTGGAGAGGGAGGGAAAGAAGTGAGAGAGAAAGTGAGGAGAGAGATTGGTACAGAAAAAAAAAGGTGATTGTGAAAGAGATGTGAAAAGGAGTTGGAAAAGTAACTGCAAATAGAAAGCAGACCCATGTAGTAACGGCTTTAGTGAATGAGGGTGGTGGATGAGTGGTTGTAGAGGGTGGTGGAATTGACAATCAACGGTTGGTTCCGCCAATAAAACGACAAAAACAAGAAAATGAAAAGAAAAGAAAAGGAAAAAAAAAAAAAAAAGAAAGCAAAAGAACACGAAGCAATAACAATTATTTCTGATAGAGGTCCGAAGACATGTCTTGTCTGTTTATCTGTTTAGATTGGTCAACTCACATGTCAATCGTTGTGTGATAAAACGAAAATCCTCTCTTTTAACGAAGATGTGTCAGACAGGCTTGTGATTGAGCAGATAGACAAGGAGGTGATAGACAGAGAGAGGGGGAGGAGAGAGAGAAATAGAGAGAGAGAAATAGAGAGAGAGAGGGGGGAGAAAGAAGTAGAGAGAGAGGAGGAGGAAAGAAATAGAGAAAGAGGGGGAGGAGAGAGGGAAATAGAGAGAGAACGGGAGGAGAGATAAATAGAGAGAGAGAGAGAGAGAGAGAGAGGAAGAGAATTTGAGAGTGAGATGTAAGAGAGAGGGTGGAGCCGAGATGGTTGGTTGATCGAGAAAGGAAGAGTGAGAGACAGAGAAAGAAAGAGAGAGAGAGTGTGTGTATGTGTGTGTGTGTGTGTGTGTG
>NC_068982.1:43372429-43373463 GCF_001194135.2 Octopus bimaculoides | reverse complement strand
GGGGGGGGGGGTATGTATTCAGTTGTTAATAATCAGCGTATTATCAGAGATAAGAAATCCTTCGTTATTGTTTTGGCGATAGGGATGTTTTGGTAGATCTGGGCAGCAGTAAATGGCAGCAACAAACGCAGCAGCAGCAGCAGCGGCAGCGGCAGCGGCATTGGCAGCCGTAGCCGTGGAAGCAAAGAGTCGGTGGTAATCTCGTCATGGTTATCATTTAATTGTTCCTAAATAATACAACCGATGACTGCGTGTATATGTCTCCGCTTGTAAGTTTGCTTGTGTTTACATGTTCAGTCTCATGTATTTATGTTATTTTACGTCTCCTTTGTTTTCGTATATAAAATGGTATGTATGTATGCATGTATGTATGTATGTATGTATGTATGTATGTATGTATGTATGTATGTTATTGTTCAGTCTTATTTCAAGATTTCTTGCCAATAGAGAAAGAGCCGGTTTCTAACCTAGATCCAAGGCTCCTTCATTGGAATTTCAACATCAGCAACAGGGTATTTGTATGTATGAATGCATGCATGTATGTATGGGAGAATTTACGAAAAAAAAAACAGCAACAATAGACGAGGACAGGTGGTGTAAACAACAAATGGATGTATTAGTTTAACGCTCGGGAATAGAGAAAGTCTTTGACGTTTCGAGCCTACGCTCTTCAACTGAAAGGAACACAGAAAGAAATGAGAAAAACAAGGAGAAAAAATATATAAATGTAGCGGTCAGCGATCTGTATGTATGTATGTATGTATGTATGAATGTATGCATGCATGCATGCATGTATGTATGTATGTAAACAAGGGGGCGCTGAAAGGCTCCTGGTTTTGAAAATACAGGAGGAGCAGTTAATTATAATTTTATCCAGCGTATTCCCCTCTACACTTATTGTAGCGGTCCTTCAGATTTTCTAATCACTGTAAAAGAATCCGGAAGGTTATACATCTTGCCATGCTTTTGTGTTACCCTCAAAAAGCTAGGAACTTTTCAGTACACTCTCGTACACACACACACACACACACACA
>NC_068982.1:43366011-43370609 GCF_001194135.2 Octopus bimaculoides | reverse complement strand
TATATATATATATATATATATATATATCCATGTGTATATGTATATATATGTGTTTGTGTGCACATGTATGTATGCATGCAGGTATGTATGTATGTATGTATGTATGTATGTAAGTACGTGTGTACATAAGTACTTATGTATCATTTGTAAATAATTACTACTACTACTACTACAACTTACAACAACAACAACAACAACAACAATAACAATAATAATAATAATAATAATAAAATGAATAATTTCAGCTTTAGCTGTATATTGTCGCACCCGGATTCATTGTCATATCTCAATTGCTAAAATTGTAAAGAACTACGTTATTTTTTCCGGGACTATAATATAGAAGTCGTTGGCCTAGATTAAACCACTACGTATATATATATATATATATATATTATACGTACATGCATACATACATACATACATACATACATACATACATAGCCATATATACAGCGAAAGTAAGCTCATACCTACTGTTATCTTGATAGTTATTAACACTTGGAAGTAATATAATATTTCAGAATTTCGTTTTATTTTTGTCCGTACACGTACGTAAGATTCTTTGTTGGGGATCTGAAATCGATATACTATAGTATATAAAAAAAGCAGGGATATCAACACTATATATATATATATATCTATATCTATATATATATATATATTCTTTTACTCTTTTTTTTTGTTTCAGTCATTTGACTGCGGCCATGTTGGAGCACCACATTTAGCCGAACAAATCGACCCCAGGACTTAATCTTTGTCAGCCTAGTACTTATCATATCGTTATTTTGCCGAACCGCTAGGTTACGGTGACGTAAACACACCAACATCGGTTGTCAAGCGATGGTGGGGGGACAAACACAGACACACAAACACACACACACGCACACACACACACACGCATATATATATATATATATATATATATATATATATACAATGGCTTTGATCGCCCCGAAGCTATAGTAGAAGACACTTGCCCAAGGGGTCACGCAGTGGAACTGAACCTGAAACCATGTGGTTGGTAGGCAAACAGCACAACCACACCTGCACCTATATTATGTGTGTGTGTGTGTGTGCGTGTGTGTGCGTGTGTGTGTGTGTGTTTGTTTGTATGTATATATATCATCATCACCATCACGTAACATCAGTATTAATAGTGAAAGTATTAAATAGACATGTTATTGTTTCACTTTTGACACGTAATACTGAAATAGTGTATGAGTAAGAGATTGCTCCGAGGTGGCAATAGGTAAGAAGTTGAACATTTTAGCCCATGACACTGCGTGGACTCTGTGTAAAATTGGAATGAAATCGGTTGGGTAGTTCTCAAGTTTTAGTGATACATACATATAGACAGACGCACATTCTCAGTTTTATATATATATATATATATATATATATATATATATATATATATATATATATATATATATATATACATGCATGCTTATATATACATATGTATGTATATATTATACCTGCCTACCTACACACATATATGCATGCATATAAGCACACACACACTCATACACACATACACACACGCACGCACACAAACACACACACACACACACACACACACATACAAACACACACACACACACATACATACACACACACGCATAAAGTTTTAGACGAGAGTGAAGAAGCCTCTTAGATGTTGTGTTTCAGAACTCGAAACCTTATTAAAAACCAACCAGAAACTGTCCCAAGGAACACCGTGTAAATTCTGAATTTAGGCTCAATGTTGATGTTGTAGTATATAGTTTCTTCCCGCAAAGTAAGCACGGCATGATGCCAATATAATGAATCTTCACGTTCAAGTTTCAGCATCAGGGGTCAATCGCACTGCAAAGCCGGCAGTTAAAATTGATCATGTTTAGGAAAGGGTTAAATCAACTAAAACAATCGCATATCATATATTGATGTTCTTAGATGCTTAGTGTCATATATAGTCAGCCTGACGAAAATCCAGAACGCGCACGCATACATAGGTGTGCAGGCACATACGTATATTTTGGAATCTGTGTTTTTTCACGAGCTTACTTACCAACCACATAGTTCCGGGTTCAGTCCCACTGCGTGGCATCTTGGGCAAGTGTCTTCTACTATAGCCTCGGGCCGACTAAAGCCTTGTGAGTGGATTTGGTAGACGGAAACTGAAAGAAGCCCATCGTATATATGTATATATATATATATATGTGTGTGTGTATGTGTTTGTGTGTCTGTGTTTGTCCCCCTAGCATTGCTTGACAACCGATGCTGGTGTGTTTATATCCCCGTCACTTAGCGGTTCGGCAAAAGAGACTGATAGAATAAGTACTAGGCATCCAAAGAATAAGTCCTAGGGTCGAATTGCTCGACTAAAGGCGGTGATCCAGCGTGGCCGCAGTCAAATGACTGAAACAAGTAAAAGAGTAAAGAGTAAAGAGTAAAATAGCCTGGATTTTGGTTATATAATTCAACGAAGCAGAGCGTGGGGAAAGTAAATATTTTCATGAGGCAATACGATCACTATTACTTGAGACTCAACGCTCTCAACCAAAGGTTCACAGTGTATTACTTACCAATCCGAGCTGCCAATCGCTCACATTTCTTTATGTTACAACAATGAGTCAGTCCATCTTTAGAATTAGTCTCCCTCGTTTAGAATTAGTTTCCTTTTAGAATTACTCTCCCTCTTTTAGAATTAGTCTCCCTCTTCTAGAATTAGTCTCCCCAACTTCTCCCCTTTTGAGAATTAAACTCCGCTCAAAGTTTTAACATCTCTTACGTTTAGTGTTCAATTCCAATGCTTCGTTCTTTTCCGTTTTCTGGTGCCAGAACGTGTAGTTTCAAATTGTTTGGGTTTTGGCACCTCAAACGTGTCGTACAATATCTCCATGGTGATTTCATTCCCCGCGACTATTTTTTCCGTGAGTCTTTTTTTAAATTGGTTAATATGTCTTCGATATTTTTGCCCTTACCAGGAATTCTTCCAATAAGTTTAATAATTACAATATTCTCCCAGCTTCCTTTACCATATCCATAGGTTTTAAAAATTACTTTGTCATCTAACTTGAAGAGTTTTGAAGTATTTTCGTTGTTCGTTTTTTGCATCTTCACTCGGTATCAGCTTATCAAAGACGGATCTAACCTTTGTAGAAGACATCAATTCTGCGGGTGACATTCCAGTCAGGGTATTCAGATTAGGTGCTACTTGGTACACTCTTAGAAATTGTTGAAGTGCAAGGTCGTCCATTACTTCATTGTTCGCCTTTTTCAACGTCTTCTTGAAAATGTCAACAAAACGCTCCGCTGGTTCAGTTGACCTAGGATTATACGGCGGAATGGTGACATGTTCGGTGACGAACATTTTGCAAACTTTTCTGAACTCGTCTGAAGTAAATTGAGTTCCATTATCAGACACAATGGTATCAAGAATATCATATCTGGCGAACAATTCGTGTTAAAAGCTTATTGTAACCGCAGATATCGACTTTTTACATTTATGCACTTCTGGCCACTTTGAAATACGGTCCATCACAACAAGGTAATATGTACCCTTAAGCGGGCCGGCGTTATCAACATGCAGTCTGGACCATGGAATATCTGTTTTTGGCCACGGCTGCCATTTAGTGGTAGATGCTTTTGCAGCTAAGGCATACCTTCTGCATGCTTTCACTGATTCTTCAATGTCACGGTCCATTGTTGGCCAATATACATAACTTAACATTAACGATTTCATTCTCGAAATCCCTGGGTGCCCAATCTGAAATTCCTTTAATAATCGCTTTTGTAGTGTGGCTGGCACTACGACTCTTTGTGTATATATCGACACATTGTCACACATTGAGAAATGGTTCACATTTGTGTTGCGGATATTTTATCTCTTTTAGACTTCAGTATCTATTTCATTTTTTAATTAATTGATCGTTTTCCGATTTTAATTTCATGTCTTGTAAAATAACTGGCAGTTGAAAACTTCTACAGCGTAAAAATCTGTGAATTTTTTTTTATGGCAAAAGTAATCGCTAGAGCCTCTTTTTCAATTTGGCTGCAATTTTTCTCTGCTAATATCAGAGAACGTGAGGCATGAACCATCTGAAGCTACAACAATCTCCGCTGCAGGATCGAAGTGTGCTAACGACAAATCAGATGTTAATATTTTTTTAATTTTGTCAAACGCCCTTTGACAATTTTTGCAACCAATTCCACTTTACATTTTTTAAAGCAGATTATTCAGTAGAACCTCACCTTATGCATATTTGGAATATAATTTTGGTAATAATTTGCCAGTTCCAAAAAGCTTGTAAGGTCGCAATGTATGTCGGAAGTGACATATTTTTAATTGCGTCTGCCCTCGATGGATCTGGTCGATGTCCATTTCTGTCAATGATTTGTCCTAAATATCTTATTTTCGGTAAGAAAAATTCACACTTTACTTCACTCAAAGCAAAACCATAATCCCCAATTTTTTCGAACACATATTTTACGTTCTCTTCGTGTTGGTGCCAGGATTCACTTTTAATGAGTATATCATCAAGATATGGAATTCACAGTTCGCTCGTGTACGTATACGCATACACACAGGTGCGCGCGCACACAGACTCATATGC
>NC_068982.1:43358208-43365908 GCF_001194135.2 Octopus bimaculoides | reverse complement strand
ACACACATATACTTGCTTACACAAACATAGATACCTCGCTAGATACACATGTAGACACGTGTGCTTCGTATTCGCTATCTAAAGTGGTTTGTGTAAATGGACATGTGACAGTTACTTTCACCAACGGTCAAACAAATTGAGGACCCACTGGAATATTTTGGAAGTAAAATATATCTTAAGTGTTCAAAAGTATATTTCTCCCATGTACCCTCTTTCCCGCCACCTACCTCACTTTTATTCTATCTTTCACTCCCACATATTCTTTCTTTCCCTTTTTATTTTCTTGTTTAATTGTTATTTTGTGCTGCCCGTATGGAGTGATTTGATAAAATACGATTTTCCTTCTTGTGGCATGTGTATAAACAGTGCTGTTATCTATGTAGTTGGGACATTTTTCTTTTCCCTATCGTTTATGAGGATGGTAGAGCGGTATGGTTGGGGATGGTTGTGATGATGGTGGTGGTGGTAGTGGTGGTGGCTGAGTCTTATCAACCTTACATGCCGGCCAGTTTAGGATTTGATTACCCATAATAATAATAATAATAATAATAATAATAATGACAATAACAATAACAATAACAAATTTTAACAGGCCAGCATTTTCAGGGAGGGTTTAAGTCGATTACATCGACCCCAGTGTTTAACTGGTACTTATTTTATCGACCTCGAGAGGATTAAAGGTAAAGTCGACCTCGGCCGAATTTGAACTCTGAATGTGAAAACAGACGAAATACTGTTAAGTATTTTGCCCAGCGTGTTAACGATTCTGCTAGCTCGCTGCATGATGATGATGATAATAATAATAATAATAATGATGATGATGATGATGATGATGATGATGATGATGATGATGATGATGATGACGATGATGATGATGATGACGACGATGATGATGACGATGATGATGATGGTGATGATAATGATGATGATGATGATGATGGTGATGATGATGATGATGATGATGATGATGATGACGGTGATGATGATGATGGTGATGATGATGATGATAATAATGATGATGATGATGATGATGATAATGATGTCAATAATAATGGTTTTAAATTTTTGGCACAGGGCCAGCAATTTCGGGGGTGGAGGTAACCTGATTATTCTAATTATTATTATTATTTAGTACTAGTGGGGGATTAGAACAGCATTTTGGACGCACGGAAAGACTGCTTAGGGCTTCTATACAGCAGAAGTGGCTACAAAAGCCTCGAAAACCTGCTCAGAAACTTTAAGATGTGCGCTGTGCCCAATAAGGCTGCTTTTTGCAAGACATCCGTCTTGCATGGGATTTCCAGTTGCCTCAAGAAATCTTTAAGTTTCAATGGGATTGAGCCCAACGCTCCTATCATCCCTGGTATCGGTTTTACATTACCCTCTCGCATTGCATACAGTCTTGCCATTTCCATTTTCAATTCGGAGTACTTGGTGATTTTTTCAACCGCTTTACTCACAACATTCATGTCATTTGGTATGGCTACATCAACGATCTGACAGTATTTATCGCTCTTATTCAATATCACATTATCCAGCCGACGGTGTTCGATCACACGATCCGTCTGAAAATCACAGTCTCAGAGTATCGTTACTTTTCCATCATAAGACATAAGAGCCAATAAAGATACACACACGCTTGTATTATTTTTGTGCAAGGTTCTTACATCCAATTACCAAGTGGGTCACATTTTCCACACCCTTCACACAGAGTCTGCATTTATGGGTGTTAGAAGTTTTATAGATGTATACTTCGCTGAGTTGGTAGCGAGAGCCTAGTCTTGTGCAGCAATGATCAGGCTTTCGATGGTACGCTTCAAATCACCTCGCTCAAGCCATGCCCACGATGCTGTATTGTCCTTAACATCCTGTGTATTCCTTTCAAACTGTCCATGCATTCTCATGTCAAGAAGGTCTTCTTTTCTCTTCTCCACAGCTCTTTGGTTAAACTCTTCCTTGCTCATCATTTCATCTGCATTTACACCATTATCTTTCGCGGCATATTGCAGCAGGTCTTCATCACTATTTATCAAATACTCGGCAAGCGTTCTCATTTTACTCCTTATACAATAGTCTATACCAATTAATCCTCAGTTACCATTCTTTTTTTTTAATATAAATTCCGTTTACGTTTGCATTAGGGTGTAGCGCCCCATGCAGCGTCATCAACTTTCTCGTTCTTCTATCCAGTATTGATGTTTCCTCCTTAGTCCATTTGGGGATGCATGCACTGTATCTGACCACCGCAACTGCCCAAATATTCATTGCAGTAATCAAATTTTTGGCATTCAGGTTGAATTTTAACACCATCTTCACCCTTTTTTGAAGGGGCATGCAACAAAGGGGCATGCAACATCAACTATATAGCATATGTAGTGCACCTTGCCCACCACCACAAGGTCAGTCTGTTATGCTCTTGTACCTGATCTGTTTGGATTGGGAAATCCCAGAGGATTTTGCTACTCTCCGACTCCGCCACTCTCTGGGGATTGTGTTCATACCACGTCTTGCCTCTCTCAAGCCCCCACTTTTCGCACTTGCACAATCCTAAAGTTGACCCTCCAGTTCGTGACCAAAGCTTGGTCTTGCGCTGCCAGTATAGTGCTCTCGGTCTTTTTTTTTTTTTTCTTTTAGTGTTCCTTTCATCAGCCAATCCCACCTATTTTTACCAACAGCTTCTGTTGTGACTACATGGAATTGATTGTGTAGTCCCATCTTGCATAATTCTTATTCATGCTCTTTGTTTTTTTCTTTTTTCTCTGCTTTCAATACTCTCTCATTCCCAACTGTCGCTATCAAGGTTTTCCTACTTTGGGTTAGGTATCTCATTAGGCTCTCGAGTTCGATACGCACGCAGTCTTCCACACTTATCAGTCCTCTTCCTCTATTTGCTCTCTTCATGTATAGGCGATCAGTGTCAGCACGTAGATATTATTATTATTATTATTATTATCATTGTTATCCTCCTCCTCCTCCTCCTCATCATCATCATTTATTATCAAGGCGGCGAGCTGACAGAATCGTTCGCATGCCGGACGAAATGCATAGCGGTATTCCGCCGAGGTCGACTTTGCCTTTCATTCTTTTAGGGTCGATAAATTAAGTACCCTTGAGACACTGGAGTTGATGTAATCGATTCATTCCCTCCCCCAAAATGGTTATCCTTGTAGCAAAATTTGAAACCATTATTATTGTTGTTGTTGTTGGTGGTGGTGGTTTGAGACGAACAAACATGTTTCGTCTGGCATTCTTAAATACATGCAAACAAATCGAGTAATTTTGTTTCTATGCTACAAAGAAAAACAAATTGGTATAAACAACGGTACCGAAACACTCAAATGCACCTGTGACACAAAACTAAAACACACATTACTATATACTAAATAATTACAAAGAAGGATAAAATTACAAACGATCGTTAGTAATGGCAGAATTTTGTATATTTGAGCCAGAAAAAGAGCCTCTACCTTGTCTCTCGACCAGCAAGAAATAGCAGCCACATTTTCTCCATATTATACATGGAAAACTATAAGAAAAGAAAATTAAGCGCAAATCATTTCCCAAACCTTAAAATACATAAACAGCTATTCGATAGAAGCAGATTCAATCCTCAACGAAGCTTGTCTTACAATTTCTTTACATCTAAGTTACTTTATAGACATATTACACCGATCCTGCTACTTAACAGGTACCTAATTTTATTAACACCGGAAGGATGAATGGCAAAGGTTATCAAGGTATGATTTGAAATTAGAACCTAATGGCTCGTAACTAAATACTGCAGTTACTTTCACGTCACCTTTAAATTCTGCAAATCCACCACCCAACTCCTATTTTACCCACAGCCACCACCATCTAGAAAGACTGCGTATAAAATTAAAAATAAATAAAAAGACAAAATAAAAGATAAAATGAAAATATAAGTCAATTACAGTAAAATCTGTGCAACATTTCAAAGTAAGTATTCCTTATATAAAACGATACTACAGTTTTGATCCTTGCCAAAAAGGCCAAGAAGGGATTTTTCTTAAGTAAAACGATAGAGGTAGCTCGAGAATATTGCCAAAGATTGGCTTGAGATAATATGTGATATGTCTTGGCTTAATCTTTAAGGTCTTTAATCTTGAAACCTATTTATTAAAAGTATTTAGCTTGCTGTGTAGATTTTAATGTTTTTAATGATTTTATCAGTCTTTAACGGCTTTTGTTGGTTTTTAGCATTTACTTCTAGAACAAAATCTGTTTACATTGAGTCCTATATATATCTTGGCCTATTACAGCCAATCGTGTCTTCTAGGCCCACATCCTAGATCTGCGTTTGTAATTCTATATGAAAGATATTTCTATTTTGCAGTGCACCGCTTCATGTTGCTGCGTGGATTTTATCATTATCGTTTTATTTTTTTTTTGTGAAATTAGGAGAGAAAAGACGAAAGTAAGATAAAGGAAACAGCACCAAATATTTAAGAATACAATATAACATCAAATAGACAACAAGAGAAAAGCAGAGAATTTCTAAAGATTTAATTCTTGTTTTAGTAAAACAATCAGTTCGAACAAGAAAACCTCTTGAAAATTTTTCAGTATCATTGTTATGAAACCAGAGAAGACAGGGAGCTGGCAGAATCATTATCACGCTGGGCAAAATGCTTAGCAGCATTTCGTCCGTCTTCACGTTCTATCCGCCGAGGTCGACTTTTCATCCTTTCGGAGTCGAACGAATAAGAACCAGTTGAGCACTAGGGTCAATGTAATCGACTAGCTCCCTCCCACCCTCAGAATTTCAGGCCTTGTAGAAAGGATTATTATAAAACCAGAGTCAAATACTGCATTCGCTTACAAAGGGAAGGAAAGCTAAAAATAAATAAATAAATAAATACCAGTTTTTGACAATACGAAGAAAAAACCTCAGAATTACAGATTGATTGTAACGCGCATTTCGGCTTATTATCAGGTAAACAAAAAGTAGTGACAAGTGTTTTTCTTTTATGCTTTAGAGATCCACTATTGGTAAATTAAGTCATAACTGAATATAGGAAAACATTTACTTGGACAAACTATAAAAAGAAATCAGTCGATAATATTACACTAAGATATGTTGCAGTACGGGTAATTTAACTGCTATTAGATACATTGTAATAAGGAAAGCAATTACCTATCTGTAAAAAAAAAATCCTCATTAACCGAATAATGTTCCAGCATCACATCCGTTCTTCTCCATTCCTCTGTTTGATCTTAACATCTCAACCTCCTATGTTAAACCATAGCAGTTGTGATCAAATGTCATCCACTTATGCACAGCTAACTTTAAAAATATCTTATCAAAGATGATAACCAGTTAGTCAACTTGTAATGAATAGCACAGAGTTTTAGCAAGGATAACTGTATGAAACTTACAACAGAAAAATGTGCAAAGGCTACACTCAAGAGATGAAAGCTTATGAAGAAATATAATGTATGTGAAGTTAGGATTTTAGAAAACTAACAACCCTACAAGTATCTAAGAATCAATTAACTCAACGTGACACAATATTTTAGAATGAAAAAGAAAAGCAAGCAAGAATATTACTGACAGTGTCGACTGGTACACATGACAGAGATAAGTTCCAAGAAAAGCAGAACAAAATTCTAAGAAAAACAGAAGTGAATGCCAAGAGAAAAAGACGTAATACGTAAACGCATAATGTTAATGCAATCGTTTAAATGATTTGACTTTGATATAATTATAAAAAAAAATTGTGAGAAACAGGAAAAAAACAAGAAAATGAATGGCTGTGTTTAGAACACACCATCTCTACCAAAGAGGAAGATCCAAAGTGGTCACTCGACGTGCTAAAAATAACAGCTAAATTTACCTCATAATAAAATCTGAAATTGAGATGAACTAGTCATTTCGGATGTTGGCACACTGGATTAAACAAAAATGACAAAAGCAACAGTAAGAACGCTGACAGATCATATTTAGCTGGACAGAAGGCGTGAAGTCACTAATACTGTAATAATCACTAAAAAGATATATCTCTTGTAGGTTTTAATAAATACATAGGAGGAAATACAGTATATTAACACAAAAGATTAAGAAGCACGCTAAATATAAGAAATTAATGTCTAATTCAAAGAGACTGATAAATTTTAATAACGAAGCTGGGATTCGAAAGAAGTTACTACGTAACTAACGCCAATTGCTGCAGATGCATCTGGGAATATCTATACTATTATACAGAAAGCTGCTTATCAGTTAGTTAAGAGTATGTAACTTTTAGTAAAAGAAAGCAATTATTAGTCCACCCTATCTAAAAAGTCTTCTTAGTTCCATTTTTAATGAATATTTAATAAAATGTTTTTACTATTTTTATCAATGTGTGGTTTTATTATTGAAGGTTTCAACCTCATGATTCAGTCACAAGACAAATCTTTATTCACTGTGACGTCTTACATTGCAAAATAACGCCTTTTAAGTATCTGGTTATACTTCGACGTAACTACAGAAGTGTTCCGCGGCACGAATTTTTTTCTTTCATAACTTTCTAAAAAGTGGATATTTTTCATGTAATTTTCAACAAATACGTTTCAGACTATGCAGATTACGATTATATCGGAATTTAGTGTTGAAAAAAAAAAAAAATTACTGGAGTGCATGGAATGATATTTCACGCATCTCGACTTTGTTTCCTCATTAAAAAAAAAAAAAACTTGAGAACTATTCCATCCTTTACTGAAAATTCTCCGAAAGAAATCTTTGTAGAAAGGTGAGTACAATACTAACATTAATTATTAAATACGTATTTTTATTAATTATTTTACTACACCAAGCAAGCAGAATCGTTAGCACACCAGGCAAAATGTTTACTGGCATTTCATCCGTCTTTACTTTCTGAGTTCAAACTCCGCCATGGTCAATTTTGCTTTTTCATCTTTTCAAGGTCGATAAAATAAGAACCAGTTGAATACCTGGCTCGATGCAATCGACTTACCTCCTCCCCTAAAATTACTGGCCTTGTGCCAAATTTTGAAACCATTAATTTATCGCAGTCTTAATATCTCTATTTTAAACCTACCCAAGATCATATGAGGAAGCAAACTCGAGATGCGTGAAATAACCGCCCCTACCACCTGAAAAATATTTGTAGAAAATATGAGGTAAGAAAGTCTTGGTGTGTGAATTATCCGAAATTTCTCAACACCATCTGAAAGGTATTTGTATAAAATTTTATAAAAAAATATCTATTTCCCAGAAAGTTATTAGGAAACAAAGTTGGGGTGGAGGCACATTTCTGTAGTTATTCCAAAATTTTATATACTGAGCGGGTGAATACAGTTATAATATTTACTGAGCGAGTGAGTACAATTTATTTACTGAGCGAGCGAGAACAGTTACAGGATACAAAGGAAAATTCAACGAAACATAGTAATACTAAATAAATTGGGAATCAAATGCATAAATATAATTTTGCGATTAGCAGAAAACCACTACTAGTGTAATCAGAGTAAAATACTTATTGATTTTGTAGCAAATCTTTATAAATGTTTCCTTCGTTATTTGTTTTGAATAAAATCTCAGCAATAATACAGGTTACATAGTCATAGTTGTGCTTGTATTAGGCGGAAGCTTTGATGGGAATGTTCTCGACTATGATGGAAGAGGACCATTATATGTACATATATATGTACATATATATATATATATATTATATATATAT
>NC_068982.1:43354746-43358076 GCF_001194135.2 Octopus bimaculoides | reverse complement strand
TATGAATGAAAGTAAATATGTGTGTGTGTAAGTATGTATGTATGTATGTATGTTACTGTGGTTTGTACCCTGTGCATTTTACGTAGTGTGATATACACGTGTGCAAGTGTATATATATCTCACTCCTTTTCTGTATATATATGTCTATTCTGTTATTCAACTTTCGTTACACGATGCCAAGGAATTACTAACATGGGAATAGCCGGAGGAGTAAGTTCTGGTGAGAAAAAAAAAATTTAGTTACACGACAGGGTGACGAAGTTTCGGTGCCATCTGTCTGTCAGTATTTGCCTTATCTTTACTTGACGGCAAGAGCTGCCCTAAAAAACATACTGCAGAGAGAATCTTGTCACAAAATCCAATGTTTACACCCTATCACTGCCAAATAGCCCATATTTCGTCCACTACACCGGCTTCTAGCTTTTATATTAATCTCTTGCATATTTTCTTATTTGATTTTGTGAAATTCGTGCATGAAGTATATATACATACACACACACACACACACACACACATGTGTATATATGTGTGTGTGTGTGTGTGTGTGTGTGTGTGTGTGTGTGTGTGTGTGTGTGTGTGTGTTGATAGCGAAATGCTTGACAGCGAGTTCGAAGTTTGTAAAAATTTATAAATACGGTACTCCGCTAAAAAGTTCTGAGTGATCCTTCAGTTTAGAGTTCAACTGTTTTTTGTATATAATTTTATATAAAAAGAAAGCTTCCCCCCCCCACTCACATGTATGTGTATATGTATATATATATATATATATATATTACACATATTTTTACATACATATATCCAATCATGCACACACACTCATATGTATGCATATAATAGCTGAATCACAGTCGATTAAAAAAGGCCATTGCTGTGAAGCTTAAATGGATATGATTATATTTCGTTATTCTCTTCGCACAAAGGAAAATAAAGAAGAATGCCCTGACATGTTTCACTGTTCATTGATAGTCCATCTTTCTGTACATGAAGAGAATTCATACGAAAAAGTGCTATTTATAAGAAATACAAGCCAAAACTTAAAGGTAATAGCAAAACTAATTTACCAACTGAACGACCATTAGCGACACGATTAAAATATTTAACACTGTCTTAAGTACAAACACACGATGTGTTACGCGTGAACACATAGTACAATTAAACAGAACAAATAACGAAAATGAACTTCCTTGGTATTATACTCTGTATATCATTCACATGACCAAAACCTATAAACTGAAGTTCTCTTTGTCTTTCTCTCGTGAATGTGCTGTAGACGCCTTCAACTTCTGGAAGTCACCCAGCACCACTATTAAGAGTAATTTACCAACTATCGCAACGAGACAGTCTCTAGGCAGTTTCTCACTAGCAAAAAAATAGTAACCAAATACACCTTAAATAATTAAAGATTTATTGGATAATGTAGTCCCAGATATATAAAAAAGAAAACGGCATTGTAGATCCTTGGTTTACTCGATCAGGACTAATTTAGGGTTACGCAACAACTGTAAGACCATCAACGAGGCAATGAATATTGCAAAATCCTTTCAGCTTCCTAATTGCCATATAGCATCTTGATTTCTTCTTAAAAAGATTTCCAGAAACATTTCAGAAATCTTTGGTTCCTATACTAAAGTGAACCCTCTTCAAGATCCTCCCACTCTACTACATTTATCTTACTGCGGTGTTCATGCTTTGTTGTTGTTGGCACTCCGTCGGTTACGACGACGAGGGTTCCAGTTGATCCGATCAACGGAACAGCCTGCTCGTGAAATTAACGTGCAAGTGGCTGAGCACTCCACAGACACGTGTACCCTTAACGTAGTTCTCAGGGATATTCAGCGTGACACAGTGTGACAAGGCTGACCCTTTGAATTACAGGCACAACAGAAACAGGAAGTAAGAGTGAGAGAAAGTTGTGGTGAAAGAGTACAGCAGGGTTCGCCACCATCCCCTGCCGGAGCCTCGTGGAGCTTTAGGTGTTTTCGCTCAATAAACACTCACAACGCCCGGTCTGGGAATCGAAACCGCGATCCTATGACCGCGAGTCCGCTGCCCTAACCACTGGGCCATTGCGCCTCCATGTGGTGTTCATGCAACAACCCTAAAAAAGAGAGGTCACGACAGTGTTTCTAGAATCATTTTAAAGCGTTCATTTCATATCTAGCTTCCCCTTATTGTCAAACTCTATAATTTGTCCTTATCTCTAGAAGTTCTGCTCAAACTATTGAAACACGCTACATTAAATCCCATTTCTATGTAGGGTACTTTCTTTGATCCTATCCACTTTCTCTTTAACGTTCTCTCTATCAAAGTCTCAAATATGGTAGAAACACATTCAGTTTTTCTATCTCTTCAGTAACCACTTGTACAGTTTCCGTTCTCTCAGATTTACTCCTGTCTTACACTTATGCATCACGCTCCATTTCTTTCGATCGTCATAGCTTTACTGAAAGTAATGCAGTTACAAATACCATGTCTAGTACAATAATCTACCCGCTAACCTGCAGTCTATTTGGCTACTTTCGATCTTCATTTCTTAGATCGAAGACAACTTACTATCAGCAGCATATACGGAAGTACTCTCTGCCACTCATACCTTATCTATTCTAGTGTGCCTTAAGATTCTGTTCACAAAAAAACAACAACAACAATACTTATAGTTATTCGTTGGTAAGTGTTATTACTATTCTTTATTCATTAACCTTAAGTTATTACTATTCTTTATTCATTAACCAACGCCACTTACACTCAAACTGGACATATCACGTTAGACCTGTAATGACTTCATAAAGAGATATCTTGAAAATAACTAACAGGAACATGCAGCTTAATCGCTTTTAACAATACAAAGATACAGTTGCTACACACATCTCTTGTTCAGGCGAAATAGCTAAAAAGAGAGGGATGAGGGTCAGTAAGATGACCTGGCATGGCAGTTCTACTTCAAGTCAGATTTGCTATATGCTTTAAACTTGATATCACTCAAGAAGCTAAAATGCCAACATAATTTTATCTTGTCAACGAGTTTGCTCTGGGATATTATCATTATACCCTATTCTTGTATGACCTGGTGTGTGTATGTTTGTGTGTGTGTGTGTGTGTGTGTGTGTGTGTGTGTGCGTGCGTGCGAGCGTGTGTGCGTGTGTGTAAGTACATATGCTTGCATGTACTTATATATATGTCTTTATCTTTTACCTTTTACTTATTTCAGTCACTTGACTGCGGCCATGCTTGGGCACCGCCTTGAATTTTTAGTCGAATGAATCGACCCCAGTACTTTTTTTCATTTTTTCCTTTTTAAGAAGTGGTACTTATTCTATCGGTTTCTTTTGC
>NC_068982.1:43353112-43354576 GCF_001194135.2 Octopus bimaculoides | reverse complement strand
ACAAACACACACAGACACACACACACACACACAAACACACACACACACACACACTCACACACACATATATATACGACGGGCTTCTTTCAGTTTCCGTCTACCAAATCCACTCACAAGGCTGTGGTCCACCCGAGGCTATAATAGAAGGCACTTCCCCAAGGTACCACGCAGTGGGACTGAACCCGGGACCATGTGGTTGGGAAGCAAGCTTCTTTATTTTTACATAGAGAAAAAAAGAAGCTGCGGACTGGACTCAGACATAATGTCATATGAGATGAAAAGTGAAAATGATGATTAATGGGGGAAACAGACAACGCCCGCCAATTGTTCGTTTCCCGAAAACATTGTTCTCTTATTTATCATACATGAGGCAATAAACCTCTTACAGTTGTTCATAATTGTTCATTAAAACACAAAAATGAGGCACTACGTCTCGTACCTTGGTTAAAAACAGAATGAGGTTTCAAACCTCTTATCAGTTCTCAACATCGAGGCTTTCCAACCTCTTACCCACAGTCCTCTTCAAATTCAGTATCGCTTGTGACCCCGTACCCTGCCATTTCCCACACCTCACTCAAGCACAAAGCGAGTGACGTGTCGAGGCCGCCCGGTCACAAGCGATATTCCTCATTGAGCTTCTTCAGCCTTTGCAACACGGGAAACGATATGACCTCCACAGCTATCTGCAGAGGCCATTCGGGATCCCGTGAGCAGGCCAGAATTGCTCCCTCTTGGTGCTTCTCCAACACTTCCTCCGTGACCGGAAGATCCCCCTCCCCTCTCTCATCCCTAGGATCCTTCGGTGAGTACCCATTGTTGCTCACCCTTTTCCTCTTGCGGCCCTTCTTTGAGGAGTCCTCCTCCTCCTCGACCGCCTCGGTTCCCTCTTCTACAGAGGTCTGAACCAACTGCTCCAGGACCTTGCTTTGGTCCTGGGAGCAGTTCTTTTTTATATGGCCAAGTTCCAGACACCGGTGACACTTGGGGGAGGGACCCTCAAGAATCACCGGGTATCTGCACCCAGCCATAGTTAAAAAGTCTGGAAAGACTAAATCAATTACTGATTGGGTCTGCAGGGTCAAAATAACTTTTGACCCGACCCAATCAGCCACTATAACAATTTAACATTAAGGAAATTGGTGCCGCTGCCACCCACACCCCGGCGGATAGTGTCCTCTATCCAGCCTGGTTTTAAATTCGGTGGCAATCCGCAAACCCAAGCCCGCGTCAGTTTCTTCCTACAGTACGTGGGAAGAAACAAAATTTTATTGCCCTCCAGGGGCTGGCTCGCAAAAATGCGAGCCTCCACCGTGGTGTCAAATAGCAACCAAATCGTTGCATATAAGACACTCCGGGCAATAAACTTCACAGTTGGTAGATAGTCCTTCAACTCTTCTTCTATTACTTCTTTGGAGAACACGGCGATGGCGTCGAGAACCTTCGAATATGTTCTCAACACCACCG
>NC_068982.1:43351815-43352514 GCF_001194135.2 Octopus bimaculoides | reverse complement strand
TTTATGGCGGCAGAGGATCCGCCCACCAAAATATTTAGCTTAAAAGTGAACAATTTTGCCTAACTGTAGGCAGACCAGAGTCCAGAATCCAGTGAGGATTTCTTGTTTGTACAAAAAATAATACAGCAAACAACAACCCCCCACTGGACCCAATAAACAAAAGTCTTACCTTACAGCTGAGCTTTTTCAATCAATATTTCGCCAGCTGTGCACCATCGTGGCGACTTCTGCAGTGTAAGAACACTGACACAACCGGATGCGGGAGAAAGCTTCTTACCACACAGCCACGCCTTGGCCTATTGTCATTATGTATATCATTTTTATTTATTTAGTTACTCAAGGTAGAAGACCAGACCAACGTCCGATTTATCATAGCCCACAAGAGTGGAGAATGCTTTTCTACTCTAGGCACAAGGCCCGAAATTTTGGAGGGAGGGGGCCAGTCGATTAGTTCGATCCCAGTACGCAACTGGCATTTAATTTATCGCCCCAGAAAGGATGAAAGGCGAAGTCAAAAGAATTGAGATGATTGTTTTAAAGTTGATGCAGCGAATAAAACATTGTACCAGTTGCAGGTTAATGTTTAGTGTTAGTGGTAGGATAAATTAGAGCTAAGAGATAAGTGCAGACTAACATACTAATAGAATGAGCTGCTTATAACTAAATTTTAGTTATGCTTATAATGAAAAGAAAAGTCGT
>NC_068982.1:43350109-43351458 GCF_001194135.2 Octopus bimaculoides | reverse complement strand
ATCACAGTCCGCAGGAAATTTGCCCATTTTATGTGTATATGTGTGTGTGTGTGTATTATATATGTAATAATTAAATTATATATTATGCACTTTATTATTTTTTGTAATGCACGTGATTCCCCGGTCCGTGGAAAAGTTGTCTTTCATGAAACAGGTCCGTGGTGCAAAAAAGATTGGCGGGAGGGGGGGGGGCTGTTGCTATAAAGGGTTAGTAGTTGGCGAGCGGTAACGTTGTTGTCGGCAAAAGTCAACTTAGACTGAAAACAGTGCGTAGTGGGACTGTACGTCGGGCATCCTGACTGCAAGGCAAGCTTCGAAACTATTTGGTTATTCCTGCATCCCTCAGATTCCACCACCATTCTTACAACTTCATACACAACAAAAACAACACTGACAACAATAACAATAATATTTTTTTAATGTAAATATGTTTCTTTTTCAAAAAAGAAAAAGAGAAGAATGGGAGAATGCAAACAGTTTGTTTGTGTATATTTGTTGCTATATATTGACAACTCTCCTGATATTTACTTTGTTGACAAAGTATACATTCTTTTGAAAGATTGTTCAACTTCTACATGTATTACTGGGAATGTAAGGAGAGCGGGAAGAGGAAAGAGGCCTTGTACGTCGAGTAAATTTTATAAAGCTTTAGTGAATGGCTGGAATGACGAGGTTAACTGTATTGTCTATCCAGTTATGTTTCGTTAGTAGGGACTAAAGTTGACATAGATTATGATATCAGGGTGTTCTGATTCTCATATAGATATTATTCATAGTTTATTATTTTCACAATTTCATATTTTAGGATTAAGAAATTATATGAAGCGTAGTTCGTTTTTGGTATAATCTAACTCTCCATGGTTTACAGTTCTTCCTTCAGTGATGTTTTCATTAGCCTCTTCCATTCACGGCAGTGTTTCTGTTTTAATTTCCTTAGTGTTGCCGATTGGGATATTGAAATTGTTATCAGCGTCTTGTAACTGTCTAAGATAAGGTATGGCATTGTTCTCAATATTTCAAATAATCAAAGCAGTGAACTGGCAGAGTCGTTAGCAGGCCGGGCAAAATGCTTAGCGGCATTTCGTCCGTCTTTACGTTCTGGGTTCAAATTCCGCCGGGGTTGACTTTACCTTTCACCCTTTCAAGGATCGATAAAATAAATACCAGTTGAGTATTGGGGTCCATTTAATTGTCTTAGTCTCTCCCACGAAATTGCTGGCCTTGCGCCAAAATTGAAACCAATATTTCGAATGATCAAAGCGGCAAGCTGACAGAATCTTTAGCACGCTGGGAAAAATGCTTAGTGGCATTTCGTCTGTCCGTACGTTCTGAGTTCAAATGCCGCCGAG
>NC_068982.1:43338236-43349663 GCF_001194135.2 Octopus bimaculoides | reverse complement strand
TTATTCTCTGTCCCAATTGCACCGAATTACTGTTTTTACTTGTGTGTTCCACCAATATTCTTTATTTTTAAAAATGTGAATACATGCTGGTTCTGACATGCTTTTGGCGTTTACGTCCAGGGAGGGAAAGGTGATGGTGGGTGAAATGTGTAATTTTTTTCTCCGTTACTTCGCCCGTCTGTAACCATTTCACGTAATTATCTGAAAGGAAAAGCGAAGAGCGAAAGAAAAAGAAAAAAAAAAAAGAGGGTAAGGCGAAGAGTGAAAGAGAAATAGGGCAAGTGCTGTGTAATAAGCCTACAAAATTGTGCATAAAGTAAATAAAGTATATATATAAAAGTGTATTAAGTAATCATTGTATTCCAATTTCCTTCACCTTTCAATGATCAGCAGATGAGCGACTATCTTTTGATACAGACACAGCACAGGTTACGCTTTCAGGTTTTTTTAGATAAAGTTTTCAGAAATGACCCAATAAGTTTACCATTAATTCCATAAAATATTTAACTTATTGAAAAAAAAAAAAACCGTCACAACAAACAGAAAGACAAACTCAATAGCGATCATATCACAAAAATCCGAACGTTATCATCACTAACCATCTCTAATTTATTATTTTTTCATATTAACCAGTTAGAGACTTTCACGCATTGTCAATTGGTGGGCGGTTAAATCGCTTTCCGCATTAACGGTAATAAAAATTTGAGCCGATATACCTTCCCGCGTTCACAGGGTGACTTCACTTACATGTTAATTCAGTCGATCAAACAACTGAATCCTCTTCGTCAAATGACGGAGATCCACCACCACTACCACTACCAAAACCACCACCACCACCACCATCACCACCATTACCACCACCGCCACCACTAAAACTACCACCACTACAACCATCCACTACCACTATTTAGTGTGTGTGGGACAGATACACTTTCGCAGTGTTTCTATTTCACAGCTCCTATATTGTTTGCAAACACTCTAAACTGCATTCAAACACTTAATATTTATTTTACCGTATAATTTTCAAACTCAACATATCATAGTGTACATATTCTGCCTTTGATATCGATCTTTCTTCCCGCTGGTCTATTGGTCGGTAGGTAAGTAGGTCGGTCCTTTCCAATGGCTTCATCTTAGCTTATTTTGTCATTACCTCACTGATTGTACCACTTCTACACCTTAAGCCTATCTCGTTATTTCGTTGAGAAGACAACGCCCAATGTCTGTTCAGACAGTACATAATATGTATTAAAGTAAGTAGGATATAGTAAAAAATATTAAAGAAAGAAAGCGTCTACCGGAAGCGGCATTATTCTTATGGCCCGAAAGGTGACGTTTATTTGCTCGCCTAGCGTCGTATTATGATAGACTGTTTAAATAGTGCCCCGATATGTAGACCTGCGGCGGCTGGGAATTTGTAGCTATATTTGTGTGTATAAGTGCGTATTTAATTATTCATGCATATTATGGATATGTATGTGTCTGTGTGGGTTTTTCTGAAGGTTCAATCGTAGATACATTACTGTTATATATATATATATATATATAATTGTATGTGCGTATCTATCTATCTATCTATCTATCTATCTATCTATCTATCTATCTATCTATTCAAACATATATACTTACATACATACATACATACACACACACTCACACACAAGCACACACACACAAACACACACATATATATATATGTTTATTTATTTTATTTATATGTACACATACAGATTTGAATAACTTTCTGTTTTTATCTCCTAACGCACGCACCGCATATACATGCGCGGGTACTCACGCAAGCACACACACACGCACACATTCACACACACACACACAAGCACACACACATACGCGCGCGCACACATACACACACGCACGCACGCACGCACGCACACACACACGCGTTTATTCCAGCTCTGTATGCGTGTTCACTTCCCTTTTGCTAATCCATCTTTTCTTCTCCAGCATGGAGGCGTGGAGAGAAATACACAGATAAGGGAGAGAGAGTGTGTGTGAGAGGGAGAGAGAGAGACAGAGACAGAGATAGCGACAGACAGACAGGCAGACAAAGGGAAAGAGAAAGAATAAGAGAGAGTGTGAAAGATGGGACTTTATTTATTTATTTATTTATTTATTTATCCCAGTGGCCCCTATTGAATAAGCCACTGGTGTGTAAGTCCTGAACATCCGTTTCATTCACAATACTTTTTTTACCTTAGCTTTCCTTTATAAACATTTTTCTTCTTTTTTATTTTTCCGGCTGTTACTGAAACAAAAGCTTTCCGCAAAGTCTTTTCATCTCTTTTAAATTAGGAAACTCAAATATTCCTTCCCAACCCCCTCGTCCCTTCGTATTTTTTCCTATTATTGTTGTTCTCGTAGTTGTCGTCGTCTTTGCTACGTTATTTCATTTCTTTATTTATGATTTTGGTGTTGTTGCTTCTTTCAATCGCTTTTTCGTTTTACTTTTTTCCTGTCTCGTTAAATAGTTATTTGCTTAAGCAAGATATGCATCTATTCATCGCCATTCCTCTTTATCTATACCTACCTACCTACCTACCTACCTACCTACCTACCTACCTACAAAGCTACCTTCTTTCCTTCCAACCGTTCTACCCATTATCATACCTACCAACCTAACAACCTACCTGTATATATTACTTTTCTATCGCCGTTCGTCCCTTCTCTGCCTATGGTTTACCGATCTAACTAATCTAATCTAATCTAATCTAATCTAATCTAATCTATCTATCTATCTATCTATCTATCTATCTATCTATCTATCTATCTATCTATCATTCTGAGTGCATGTATATATGTACATAGATATCTATATAAGTATATATATATACATACACACACACACACACATATATATATATATATATATATATGTACATGTATGCATATATGTATATATATATGTGAGTGCATATATATAGGTATATATATATATATATATATATATTTGTATATGTATGCATGTATGCATGTGTATGTGTGTGTGTGTGTGTGTTTATATATAAACACACATATATATGTCAGCCTGCATGCCTCCTTCGTCTCTCTAATCATCCATCCATCCGTCTATCCATCCATCCATCCGTCATCTATCTATCTATCTATGTATCTATCAACGTAACTACCCAACTACTAGTAACCATCCCACGACTTATCTATTAAAATAAACAAAACAAAACAAAACAAAATACGGGTGGTATATCCGTTTCCGGACAAAGTGTTCAATGATGTTATAAAAGCTCCGGTAAGATAACTTGATGTGTAAGACTGAAGTACGGTGTAAATGGCTGAGATAAAACGATAAAATGAAAGCTTTTCTTTCCGAAAGTGTACCTTCGAACTCAGTTCAACAAAGACTTTGAAAGTGAAACAGTTTAAACCCGGAGAACTAGTGGTTTGTACAGTTAAGTTTCAATTGTGAGATATAATAGCCATAATGATAACCTTGTAGGTCGAATAAGATATTCAACTAGTTTTGTATACCTTGGTAAATGTCTCGTGACGAGTTTAATGTGCCATGATCTCTTGTACACCAGCTACCATATGTAGCCGATAATCAGAAGCAGGAACCCAGATGAATTCAGTGGCATGCAAAAAGGTAATAGTTATTGGATTGTGATTTATAGTTGAGGATTGAACCAGCCTTTTTCCAACCTCAACTATCTGCGGTTTGAGATGACCCGTGGTGCGTTAGGCGAACCGTGGCGTATGAAATATACCGTGGAGTGTAACAACACCATGAATGTAGTTGTGGTTAATGAAGTGATATGATGAATTACAATATCAGACCACAGATCTAGAGACTCTCTAAAAGTTGTTCTACATGTCAAGAATATGTCCATGAAAACGTTCTCACGGGCTGCACCACTGCGGATATTGCATGCTAAGCCATAAATGGCTGACATTGTTGCTTTATATCAGGTCAGTCCTCGCTGAACAAGCTTGTAATCAATACCAGTCTAACTGTGACTATCCTGTCTTTTTGCATATAACGAAGAATATCATCCATTATGTTCTTTAAGCTATTTTTCGGGAAAAGATTCGAGTACTATTTCTTGCATTTCGAGTGAGAGCATACTGGAGACCACTTGCAGCTTGTAGGGCTTAGGTTTCCTTAGTTGAGGGGCAATTCAAAATTTTTCAAACTTCAGGCTCTTCTTCTTGATAAAAGACCCCATTCGCTCCTATTCAGTACAAGGTGACGGTTCAAGGAGTTATGGTTGTTGTTTTTGATATCATGAAATCTCCCTTCATCTTTTTTTGGGAACGCTTACCGAGAACTAATTTATCATAAATTAGTTGATCCGAACGTCAGAGATTATCAATACAGTTGACATGACTAACTCATCGAATATGACATTTGAGGAGGTGAGTCTCAATACTGAGACAGTCTGCTTTTCTAGCGCTTGTGTGTCGGGTGAAAAAGATTTCTAGTAAGCCTTCACACCAGGGTATAGTTATACAAACATATCAATAAAGTTAGGTAGACACCAAAACTTTTCCAGAATTATCCTCAATGCACTTCTATCTCTTGTATCAAAAGCTGGTATACCAACTTAATAACCTTCACCTCGGAGCAAAACGAACATAACTATACACCTATGCCCTATAAATAATTCTATAACTTATTTTCCTTTTGATTATTTTAATCTATTATGTTCACCTCTTTCAGGTTTCATTTCTTTCTCTTCCTTACTCTTGTTAGCTTCTACCACCATAATCATTGCTTGATCTTCTCCTTATCTATATAGTATTCTGTCTTATTGTTTTCAATATACATTTTCACGTCTCTTCACTCAGAGCATACAAACCTGTTCCTTTTAATGAAACTTTACTGATTTTTGCCGACAAATACCTTTAGTTTCCGTCTTGTGTTTTGTATTCTACTTCTAACACCAACTTCAGACATACGCCGAAGGAGTCTCTGCGTAGTCGTTTGACCAACTTGAAAAGGCAATAAAATTCTCTCCAAAACACGCTACTGGCTTGAAAGAGGAGACTTGTGTAGGATGTATACGTACGTAGCTTCATTTATACGTACGTTTGTGTTCATATATGTATCTATCAATTTATACTCATGTTCATGTATGCATTTATGCATGTCTACAGTCATGTATAGAAATATATACCTACGTACGTACATACGTGCATACGTACGTTCATACATACACACACACATACATACATACATACATACATACATACATACATACGTACATACATACGTGCCTGGTGTACCCTAATCAGACGGGTAGTCATGATGGGTATACTGAGCTTTGTATATTTTATCTCAGTGTCACTTTGATGGCATGCACTGCTCTCACTCAATAATAAATATACATACATACATACATGCAGGCATACATACACACACGTCCATCCATCCATCCATCCATCCATCCATCCGTCCGTCTGTCCGTCCGTCCGTCCGTCCGTCCATCCGTCCGTACGTACATACATACATACATATATACAAGGGTGCTGTCAACTTATACACGACATTGACAAGTTATCTCATCCTAGATGTTTAAGGCAACAGCCATAAACAATGCCTGTGTTGAAATTTAAAGTCGTGCTGGTCTATCGTTCTTCAGTCCCCTATCATCAGTACCCTTACCAGTGAAGCATTCTGCGGAATGGCTGAACCCGATGTAGCCTAGAAACTGGACTAGCTGATTGGAACGTTGAAGGCCTTGCTGTCCCCAGAATTCAGATATGCAACGCAAATGGGACGTCATCAAATTCAAATCTTCATTCACACTGATTGAAATATCCATAGACCAACACTGCTTCGCCTGCCTCCGTTCACGTCACAGCCAGACGCGTTGCTCAATTCGGTGCCCTCCTCATCAACCCATGCCCTTCTTGACGATGAATATTGGAGTGGCCCCGAACCTCGGTTTCCACGTCCGTGAGCCACTCAAATGCCATTGTGGGGCGGTAATCGATGAATTCGGCCTGCATTCCTTATCTTGAAGTCATAGCGCGGGCTGGCTCCTCTCGACACGCCGTTCTGAATGACATAATTAGAAGGGACCACGACGAGGTCGGCTTCCCGTCTAAACTGGAGCCAATAGGTCTTGACCGCGGGGATGGTAAGAACCCCGACGGAATAGCCTTCTTCCCATATATGGGGGGGGGGGCATATACCTAATCGGGTGATAATACGAGCTGCGACACTTTCTCCGGCTCCAACCTTACTTGCATCGGCTGCAAATCCTGGTAGCTCCACCCGTAACGTCGAATAGAGAAAAATAAACAAATACAGGAGTCTAACCGGCTGCTATCAGTTTGTACTGGTCGTCGTCGAGACCGCAAGTATTCTTGGACCCTGCACTGCAAATTTCCTCCGAAAAATGGGGATTACTGCCTCCTGTCTGAGAAATGAGCTCCATGAAGTGGAGTGGCTGTTGCAAGTATCGCTGTCTATTCTCCGTGGCAAAGCCTTTGCAGTCATGTCTGCGAGGCGCGGCCAAATACGCCATTTGTTCTGGAGTGTACAACCAGCTATACAACCAGCTACTCCCTACCTGCCATCTTCTTTACATGACATACTAGCCTGATCCCTTCCCACCTTTTTTAAAATGTTTACTTGGTGAGGTAGTTCAGCGGTTATTCTCTCGATAATTTGATCTTTTATACTCTTTTTTTCTTTTCTTCTAAAAACCAAGCAGCCTATGTATATATGTATACATGTAGATGTAGGTATGTACATATATGTATGGATATATGCATATATCTATATATTATTTATTATATATATATATATATATATATATATATATATATATATACACATACATACATATATACATACATACATACATATTTGATTAATAAATTCAAAATAGGATAAAAATCTTTTACAAGAATTTTATCAGGAAGCTAGTGTGTAAAAAAATTAATAACGGAAATTTCTATTCTCAAGAATATAATCATTCGTTTATATTTATATAAGGGCATTATTACAGAATAATGCCACACAACAGACTTCCCAAATAAACACATTTTAGTGCATATATATATATATATATATATATATATATAAGTTTAAGGGTATATATTATCTGGGCGGATACCGTGGTAGCTCTCAGTTATGTTCCAGGTTTCGGCTAACCGCATCGATTAGTATTTAACGTCTATGACAACTAGGAGTTGTTACTCACGCTGTAAATTTCTCCGATGGGTAATTCCATGTTCACTTCCCTGGATGGTAATATTATCTGGAGTGTATATCTGCAATAATTATAACGATAGTGAATATGGAGACTGGTACATCATCAAAGATTATTTCCTTTTATTTTACAGTGTCATACAGCATGTTTCTATTGCACAGAGAATGGGTAGTTGTATATGCAACCGGGCAAAATTTTCTGTGCAGATTCGTACACACACACACACACACACACACACACACACACACACACACACACACACACACACACATACACACACACACACATACACACACGCATACACAAATGCACACATACGCGTGTGTCTGTGTCATTGTGCTTGTGTTTGTCCTACCCCACCATTTAACAACCGGCGCTGGTTTGTTTGCCTCCTGTACCTTGGCAGTTCGGGGAAAAGAGAAATATAAAATAACTACCGAGTTTTAGAGAAGTGAGCGCTGGGTTTGATTTATTTGACTAAAACCTTGAAGGTAGTGCCCCAGCATGACCGCAGTCCAATGACTGAAAGAGGTAAAAGATAAAAGTTAACAAAAACAACCTTTAAACTGTTGAATGATTGTTTTTGATCTTAGAATAACAAAACAATTCAGGGACTAGGCCTTTTCATTGGAATTTAAACATTAACTAGAAAGTCATGTATGTACGTATACACACATACACTCTCGCTCTCATACACACACAGACATGTATAACAGAATACGGAAACATCGTAACATTATCTACGGGAGTCTCAAACGTTGTGCTTACTGTAAATTGTGTAACTGTGACCTAGCCACCACGCCAGAGCGTCATCTCAATTTTAACCACAAATGGAAGACTTAGCCGAACAAGATACGACTACACAATCTTATCTTTACCAATCTTCCCTTTTACGAAAGCAAGAAAACACAAATTCTACTTATATCAAGAGAACAACTATCAGCGCACCACACCCGCCCCAATCATGAGAAGCACTCAAGTGGATCCTTTACATTGCTCCAAATGATGTACCTCACATTGATCAAGGAACTCTCTTGGTGAAAGCACACCCATAATATAACTCGGACAACATTCTAACTATTGGCCTTCTCACAGCCAGAAAATGCTTCCCTTAATAATAATGATTGGTACCCTACATAGTTCAGATGAAGTATTGCTCTCACATTTGGGTTTATACTGTTACTGTACATAAAGACCCTAGACTTCATCTACAAAAAAATTGGTAGAAGGCCACTCACAGACAGATTCTAGCTTTCTGTTCACGGACATGCTGTCTCTTCTCTCTGTCTTTTCTACCGCTATAATAGCTTCTGCTTCACAGATATGTCTGGGGTCATTCCACTCCCAGGCCCTGTAGTAATCACTATTCTCAGTCCTTCGTTTTCAGGTTGTCTACACTCCTGAACTCCCTCTCTGCTCATGTTTTTCTCAAAGGTGAAGACTTATTCGTCTAGGTGGAATGTAATGTATCTATCACAGGTGCAAGTCATCTTACACTTCCTGTCAATATCGATGATATTCTATACCTTTCAGGATATGCATTCATGCATAACTTTCTGTTGTAGTGATGAGTATCCCTCCCACAATTTTCTGTTTAAGTCGGTTAGTTTAGCTGGCTTCGATCACATGAAACGGCTGTAACTAACTTCGTGCGTCCCCAAAAGGTTATTTTTACTGATGAGTACATATGTACTCATTTCTTCTTTTACTATTCAGCCAATGCTGTCATTGTGTTACGATCTGGCGCTCCTGGACTATCACACACTCCCGTCTGAGTCAGATCTTGTCAGATTTGCTAATGATGTGGAAGTTATCAATAGTAACGACGGACAAGATGTATCAGATGGAGGGATGGATAAAAAATATATGATAGTCTAAAAACCATGCAGCCTATGAGCGCCAGATCATATCACACAGGCAACATGAAAGGAAAAGGAAAGGGGAAAAATGAGCAAATCCCATGTGTTAATAACATTCTTGACTTGATATCCTGTTGCAGATCCCTATCGTTGTCGAGCGCTAGTACCCAGAATGTTAAAACAAGCACTGGTACTATAAAAGTGTTATAGCATAGTCTTATTGAATTTAGATAATTCTGACTTCCATATATTCCGAAGTCTATTTAAGTATTCCTTTGTGACTTTAGCTTTACACAAAGCATTAACGCATGCAACTTTATCCTCAGTCCTAAGATAACTGCAGCATCTGTTATTCGAGAGAGGTCAAACAGACAGGCCATTGATATCCATATTTCTTGTCTGGTCAGTTACGTTCCCTCAACCAACAACCAGATATGAGCATTTAGTTGACCAATGTTCATTCCTGTATCTCATTAGAATGTTGCAACTATGCAGAATTTTTTGCATTGTTAGAATATTTATTTCCTTTTCTTTTTCTACTTCTGTACTACAATGCTTCAAGCAACCTATAACGCGCTTATGTATGTATGTATGTATGTATGTATGTATGTATGTATGTATGTATGTATGTATGTTTGCATGTGTGTCTCTTCTATTTTTTAATTATGATAAATCTTCCACTGAGGAGGGAGCCGGTTTCCAAAAAAGATATAAGGCATAAGGCTCCATCTTTGGGATATAGTTAACACAGACAAATTCACACTTGGAACTTGAGAAAAGTCTTGCATATTTTTACCGTTTCACTCACAGATTGCACTTGCAATGTACGAATTAGTCGATCGATCTCTCTTTCTAAAAATCCCAGTTTATCCAGATTCCCCTTTAAGCCTTTACTAACAAAACTTAGTGCTCCAATTGTTATTGATATGAATAGGAATTCATAGTCTGGATATAGAAGCTGGAGCATTCGATGCAGTTGACCGTAGATATCCTCTTTCTCTTTGATTTTCAAAGAGATATTCATATCTGCAGGGCAGCTGACCTCTATGACGGTACATACCTTTACCCCTTTGTTACAAAAAACAAAACAAAAAAACAAAACAATAATATGTGGCCTTTTATGGTTACACTTGACTGCTCACATCACCTTTGAGTTTTCTGATCACTTTTGAGTGTTCTGATCACTTTTGAGTGTTCTGATCACTTTTGAGTGTTTTGATCACTTTTGAGCACTTAATAATAAAAGTTTTTGTTTTACTTCTGTTATTTGGTAGATGCTGTTTGAGTGATACCAAGCACGACTCGAAGACTATAGAAACGATCTCACACCAGTGTTCTTCTGCACGCGCGCGTATGTGTGTGTGTGTATCTGCATCTGTGTATGTATGTATGCGTGTGTGTGTGTGCCTGTTTGTCTGTATGTATGTATGCGTGTATGTATGCGTGTATGTACGCATGTGGGCATGCATGTATGTACGTTTGCCAGCATATCAACTAATATGAAAAGTTCATGTCCTATTGGTGTTCCAATTAGTGACTTCTTATATTCTAAAATATACTTATATCAGTTTCTTTTCAGAAAAAATCATGAACAAAATAAATACATGGCATTATAGTTTATCAAAGGATGTAGATATTTACTGTACACAGTTTAGCAAGCGGGAACACACACACACACACACACACACACACACACACACACACACACACACACACACACACACACACACACACACACACACACACACACACACACACACACACACACACACACACACAAGCACACTCATCGAAACTATTTTAGTAAACACGGCGCAGCATTGGTTGACATGATTGAGAAAGTCGCTACCTTGTGCCTCGATCTTCTAGAAATAACAGTCAAATCTCCGTCTAATCACACTTTACCGTACTAAAAAATGAAGGACCGTTAGGTATTGTGGTCCCTTGACTATATAAAGATCAACTTTTCTTAAGTAAAGGTTGACCTGGGGCTAAATTAAAGTGGATATTTTTTTCAGGATAACAAATTAGTATAGTCCTCCTATTAAACCATCAATTAATCAATTAGTCGGTCGATCGATAAGTACACTCCTGCATCCATCCAGTCACCATTCCAACTATCCCATCTATCTCCACACATTAATCCATTCGTCTGTCAATATATCAACCCATCCATCCATTCATCCATCAATCCACCCATCTATCCATCCATTAATCAATCCAACCATTCACCCACCTAGCCATCCATCCATCCATCCATAAATCCATCTATCTAGCCATCCATCAATCCACCCACCCATCCATTCATCCATTAATCCATCCATCCATCCATCCATCCATCCATCCATCCATCCATCCATCCATCCATCCAT
>NC_068982.1:43334047-43336127 GCF_001194135.2 Octopus bimaculoides | reverse complement strand
ATTTGGTAGACGGAAACTGAAAGAAGCCCGTCGTATATATGTGTATATGTATATATGTATGTATGTATGTATGTATGTATGTATGTATGCATGTATGTATGTGTATGTACGTGTTTGTGTGTCTGTGTTTGTTCCCCCACCATTGCTTGACAACCGATGCTGGTGTGTTTACGCGTTCCCGTAACTTAGCGGTTCGGCAAAAAGAGACCGATAGAATAAGTACTAGGCTTACAAAGAATAAGTCCTGGGGTCGATTTGCTCGACTAAAGGCGGTGCTCCAGCATGACTGAAACAAGTAAAAGAGTAAAAGAGTAAATATGAACTCTTCCCTACAAGCACTACACTCGAAATCTCGAAATCAAAACTAAATCACTCACAATCATTAAAATGAACAAAGAACCTTGCAAAAATGCTAGTTCCGACCTTGACATATTTTAGCCCAAGCCCTCACTTCGGACATCGACTGGTGCAAATTTGAGGTCAGCAGCATATACCAACAAATAACATCCCCACCCATTAACATAAATTTACTTCAGTCAGTTCACTTTGAGGATAGCCAAATGGGTGGACCTTGATGAAACTGCACCGACAATAATGCAAGGTTGCATTTGCAACACCGAGTAGTCGCTGCAGCAGAAACACGTGTCGGTCATTATATGATGCTGTATAAGATTATAAAAGAGATTTCCTGGATGTACAAGTCTCCATACTCTTTATTATTTATAATTATACATATAAACTGGTACTGCGTCGGTTACTACGACGAGGGTGCCAGATGATCCGATCAACGGAACAGCCTGCTTGTAAAATTAACGCGCAAGTGGCCGAGCACTCCACAGACACGCGTATCCTTAATGTAGTACTCGGAGAGATTCAGCACGATACTGAATGTGACAAGGCTGGCTCTTTGAAATACAGATACAACTCATTTTTGCTAGCTGAGTTGACTGGAACGACGTGAAATAAAGTGTCTTGTTCATGGACACAACACGCCGCCAGAAATCGAACCCACGACCTTGCGATCATGAACCGAATACTCTAACCACTAAGCCACATATAGAAAGAGTGAAAGAGAGAGAGAGAGAGAGAGAGAGGGGAGGGAGGAAGAGGGTGTGAAATGATGTGAATGATAGAGTAGTAGTAAAAGGCGGCGAGCTGGCAGAAACGTTAGAACGCCGGGCGAAATGCTTAGCGGTATTTCGTCTGCAGTTACGTTCTGAGTTCAAATTCTGTCGAGGTCGACTTTGCCTTTCATCCTTTCGGGGTCGATAAATTAAGTACCAGTTACGCACTGGGGTCGATCTAATCGACTTAATCCATTTGTCTGTCCTTGTTTGTCCCCTCTGTGTGTAGCCCCCTTGTGGGCAGTGAAGAAATAAGAGTAGTAGTAAAAGAGTAGAAGGAACATATAGAAGTATTGCAAAAAGCGCAACGAAAAGACAGAGAAAAGGTTAAGAGAAAGAGGGAGAGAGAGAGAGAGAGTGAAAGAGAGTAAGAAATAAACTGAATGAATGTGAGACTATGACGTTCCTCTCCTAACTATCCGCCTTTTTTTTTTACCGCTGGTCGTCACCATCTCCGTCTCTCCAATTGACATAAGATAAAATAACAGCAACGTGAAGACGCTGTCCTTCAGTGCAACTATTCATTCATCAAACACTACGTTGCTTCAATCACCCCTCTTTCCTATCTTTCTGTCTATTTCTCTCTCTCTCTTTATCTGCCTCCATCTATCTGCCTCTGTCTGTCCTTTCTTTCTTTCTTTCTTTCTTTCTTTCTTTCTTTCTTTCTTTCTTTCTCTCTCTCTCTCTCTCTCTCTCTCTCACTGCTTCTCTCATCCACATACACACGGACATGCACTTCATACACACAAGCACGCACGCACATACCCCCCACACACTCATAGGCATGCGCGCACACTCACAAACACGCATGCACATGCAAGTACGCAAAACCTCACTCCACCACATTCTAAAGGAAAACACTGCCTTTATATTTTCCTTTTGTTTTCACATAAAAATTCTAGAAATGTACGGATATTTACATCTGCACTTCGCGCTCACACAATTCTTCGTTGTTA
>NC_068982.1:43332429-43333744 GCF_001194135.2 Octopus bimaculoides | reverse complement strand
CTCGGGGATATTCAGCGTGACACAGTGTGACAAGGCTGACCCTTTGAATTACATGCACAACAGAAACCGGAAGTAAGAGTGAGGGAAAGTTGTGGTGGAAGAGTACAGCAGGGTTCGCCACCATCCCCTGCCGGAGCCTCGTGGAGCTTTTAGGTGTTTTCGCTCAATAAACACTCACAATGCCCGGTCTGGGAATCGAAACCGCGATCCTATGACCGCGAGTCCGCTGCCCTAACCACTGGGCCATTGCGCCTCCACATATACATACTAATCAAAGGACATACTGAGTATGTCTACCCGCTGGAAATAACAGTCAAAACTCTTATTTAAACCGCCGAAAATAAAAACACTGATAATAACTACAAACGTTTAACCGTACGCGGGCGAACGGGTCAAAAGCGCTATTCACATACCTATATAGTTTCCAGCTATATATTTTCTAGTCTCTGGACTCACGTGGATCGGTTTCTGAACTGGCATTTTAGCCTTTCCTTCCTCAGCACGTGTAACCACAATGAAAAAATCTCCCAATCCGTTACGTTGAAATCTGCGATGCACTGATTTATTTTGCGCGAGATCATAACAGTCTCAGTGTGAAAAGAAGTCCAGTAAGGATTTATCTAGATGATAATAGAATTAATAATATCTTTGCAAATATTCACTTCTGAATTATTTGCTCCTTATTGGAATATATATATGTATATAATAGTATAATAAAGATTCAGATAGAATCAGGTACTTGAAAAGATATGCACCAGGTAGAGACGGATAGACCGGCCTATGTTCGGTAAGCCTCTATAAGTATTTAGCACCTAGGGGCTGGTCTAAAGTTAGTCTCGACAGATTTCAGCCATGTATCTACTGTAGTCTTTGGGATATTCTTTCGGTTGTAAAATTACTTCTCATCTGATGATTTATAATGGAGTAATGCTCTCATTTTTCTATTAAATAATGCGTAAGAAACAGCTGTAATGAGCTGATAATTATCCATCGTCTGTTTTTATTCATTTGATTGTGTGTGTGTGTGTGTGTGTATATGTGTGTATGCGTGACTGCATACGTGCGTGCTTATGTCAAACTGCACATATTTATCAAAATAATCTTTCTCTTATTCTTTTATATTTAACCATTTATTTAGGAGTAACTCTATGTAGACCCATTAACTCAGGGATGGGGAAACTTTTTAGTGCAAAAGTTTACAAAGAAAAAGGTCCGCGGGTGGATCACAAGTTCTAACTCCTATATCTGCGTAGATTATGTATAATTCGATATACATTAATAAAGATAAGTTTCACATATTAAATTAACGTGTAAC
>NC_068982.1:43327994-43330470 GCF_001194135.2 Octopus bimaculoides | reverse complement strand
ATATATATATATACATATACAGATACATCTATCTATCTATCTATCTATCTATCTATCTATCTATCTATCTATCTATCTATCTATCTGTCTATCTATCTATATCTATATAAATATATGTGTGTGTAGACATACACACACACACACACACACACATATATGTATGTATACGAGATCTGATCAATAAGTATCAGGACTGTTGCCATAGCAACGAAGCTAAAGCATGTAGAATGAAGCTGCTTGACACAGATTGACCTTGAACTCTGCTGTACATACGCACGAACTGTACGCAGTTCAACTCATTCTTAATGGACTGATATCTATTTAGCCTATTGCGGGAATCATCACGCCAAAATATTTCGGCTAACAAAATATATTTTGAAATAGCCATTAAGTAAGCAATGTTAACTTTTGAAAACTTTGCCTGAAGAGAAAACAAAATAGAGAAAGTGATCGAAAAATTGCAAAAGTTTGGTTGCAAATAGATGGCTTGATATTGATGAAGATCTGAAGCTGTATTACTGTTAATATGGAGTAGTGATATTGTTTTAGTCAGTAACAACGTTCATAATCGCTTTCACGATCTAAGATAGTATAAAATATGCTCAAACTCAATAAATTCGAAATTTTCAATTCCCAAGTACAAGAGACGCATTTTTCTTTCGTGTAGGCAAATAAACCAAAGAAAAAACATGTCTCGTTATTCATTATTATTCATTGTGTATACAAAACATTGTATACACAAAACTGAATATAGCTAAATTGTTCTCTTTAATAATTTGCATAACAGTACAGGTGCTGTTGACGAGAGTTAATTAACCCATACACACACATATTTTCGATTATATCGGCTATACTTCTTTCCTCATACAGTGGTCGTATATACAAGGTGGTGATATAAAATTCATATTTTAGGAATCAAAACGGAAAGATTAAAAAAAGTAACTGTATTATCTGCTGATTTAAGGAATTAAACTAAATATTATCTTAATATTAAATGTTTCTCTCACCATAGAAACTAGAGTAGAGAAAATAGCTTCAAGTAACGAATGCCTCCAGACAGTTTAACAAAACGAAAATCGCTCTCTCAACCATTTCTTAATGGATGCCAAAAAAGTTAAAAGAAATATACACCATCAAATCTATTCAAATGTAAAAATATAAGATAAACTTTAAAGAGATGTAGTTTGGCGTTTTAATTCTGGGTGGGGTTTTACTAGTCAAAATGAAAAACGGTGCAATGAAAAAAAAATGAAGGTGTGGTCCTTATATGGTCGCTTAGTAAAAACAAGGTATAAAGTTTGAAATTTACTATGATTGGTATTTACTATTTAGTAACATTCCCACCATCAACCTTGGCATTGCCACGAATGTCAGTGGTTTTTCTTCCATATATCTTTTCACAGACAATATTGTTGCCATATAAATCGATAGCTGATAGATAGCTGCCTCAATTAGCATCGAAGATTACAGACTCCAATCGAGTTTTAATCTAAAGTTATCACCTATCTTTGTAACTGAAGATAGAAATCCGAGACAGTGCTGGTGCTATTGCACACTCAGACATCCTAGACAGCATCTTGAAAAGTCCATCCGTTGGCATGAAGACACTCGCAAACATGCTCCAACGTCTTTCACATAGGTGCGATGTCTTTACCCTCAGCCAATTTAAACCTATATGATAATGACCTTTGTTCGCCGGCGCTGTCTAGGATTATTCTAGTTTTACATAGGAGCATTCTCGATCCATTCGATCGTCTTCCTTCCATCACCCTTGCTGTGTCCAATTTCCCAGGCACCATACCAGTTTCTATTCTCAGTCCTTCCTTCCCAGAATCCGCTTCTTGTCCATGTCTTTCTTGCATGTACTAGCTTTAAAAAGTTCAAAAGGAACATTAATAGCAGCAGTCTCACCGGATGAGGAGGGCCTGCGAAGGTCATGTACATTGCCCCTTCCACTAGACCCAGCATAAAAACAAGAAAAAAATCTCATTGTTTTTCTTCACCGAACCTTTTACCAACTAAACTGACTGACATCTTTATAAATAAGCTTATCGCTTGTTATATGAAATTTAGATGTAAAAATAAAGCAAAACATAGAAGACATTTCTTTTATTTTAGATAAATCGTACGATTTCTCAATATCTTCCTCAATAAACATTGCTGCTGTTTTTCTTTCATGTTGTTAGCAATACAAACTTCACATTTTATTAATTCTGGAAGTTATCGAAATAATGTTTATTCCAATTACAAAAACTGTGATTGTAACGATTATATTTCGAGGTTTATCTAAAAATGTCAACAAAATTCTGATAACTACGGATATATTCTACATCCTTCTGCTCGGCTGCTTTACGTAATAAACTGAAAATTAAAATTTTCTTGTACAAGCTGGAGTCGAAATAATGGTCGAATTAATAAAAAAAGTTGTAGATATACATTTGCTCACGTCTATTGTTTCAGATAATATTTCAAGAGG
>NC_068982.1:43320356-43327971 GCF_001194135.2 Octopus bimaculoides | reverse complement strand
CACACACACACACACACACACACACACACACACACATATATATATATATATATATATATATATCATAAAACGTCTAAACCTCATTTGCTGAGGGAAATTTTAAAAAATAATATTTGAACAGTTTAATCTCAAATACTAAGGCATTTGGTTTCTTTTTCAGCTATTTACTTTTATTCTGTCTGTCTGTTTGTTTCTTCCTTTCATTTCGTTACAGTAAAAATAGGTTTAATGTTTCTTTCAACAGAGTTTATATCTTTGAAATTGATGACAAACTAGTCAAGAGAAATAGCGATCAAATTGCCGATATGGACTCTGTCCAATAACTAATGGGAAAATAGACTAGAAAACAGTAGATAGGCCACAGAAACGGGAGATTAAATTCCTGTCGATTAAGTCTATGTTGCATAGTTTTGAGTTCAAATATCACTGAGGTTAACTTATAATTTCCTGAGATCAGTTGGAGTAAATTTTAAGTTTAAAATACCTTTCCTTAATTTCACTAATTAAAGAAAAACAGACGTTGTGTTGCCTCAACAATCTTCGGATGGTTTACTTCTCTTTGATACACAATTTTACAGATTTACAACTATCTAGGAGTTGCATATTTTACTTCGTTCTCCTCTTGACAGTTCTAGCTTGAGTTTTCTAGAGATAGACACTTATGTACAACCCCGGCTCTAACTCACAGATGTGCCATCTGCCCTCTGTCTGTCTGTCTTTCTGTCTGTCTTTCTGTCTCTCTCTTTCTTATTGCTACTATATTGACCTCACTCACTGGTCTCGTGCGTCTAAACCCGTGACTGCGCTCGCACTCTAGCCATTATGCCCAGTCTTTTTCTCCCCAGAACATCGACCCTCTAGAATTTTCTTTCTGTTCATGTTTTATCAGCTGTTGTTGATACGTAACAGTTTAAACGAACCATTAACTTCATCTAGCTCACTGCTTTCAGAGGGACTGCAAACGTAATGGTCAATGCCACCTCCTCCAAACTCAACAAGTAAATAAATGTGCATATGATGATGATGCTGTGACAGAGCAGAACATAGTAGTTAATGACAACATTTTTTTTTTTGTCTCACAACTTCTTGAATTTAAATCCACCGCGCTCGAATTTTCCATCCCCACCTGCACTATCAATAAAAGAATTACCAGCAATTCTTTGTCATCGATTCAATCGAATATACACTTTTTATGAATGAAAATAACTTTTTATGTATCATACTTAGTTCCTACACGTCGTTGACAGGTAAGTTATTGTGGTATTCGTTCAAAGCTAACATCTTTTATGGATGTACTGTTTTTAAAAACAGAATATACGTCAGAGGGAGACAAAAATCGTCCCACCAGCGGTTAACAGACGGTCAGATGCATCTACCACGTTGGGTCTTATGAATAATGTATATTAAAAGATAGTCACATGACTAGACGAGATTCGTCCCCTCCAATAAAGGAAACAGCGAATAAAACATTCGCTGATACTGAAAATAGACACCCGGTTGAATAAAACTCCAGTAAACACAACTACGTTGTAACAAATTAAAGCAACCATCTATGTATCATATTCACTGTATATAAATCCTTGACAGGCAAGTTACAGCGGAATTCGTCCAGAGACAACATCTCATATTTTACTTCAATACTATATGCGTATACCAAATGAAGATACTTTACAGACACCACCGCGCTTGATATAAAGAACACCCGAGTGGGATAGAACGTCCCTCAGTCATACTGAAGTTGTTGCAAATGTTTTATCCCTTGTCAGAATTGATCAAATGCATCTATGTTCAAGGATTCCAGTTGTGTGTGTATCGTATTTTTATCAAGAATTGAGTCATCAAATTTACTTAAGAGAACGTGGGTATGGTTTGATTTCTTTTCTACTCTAGGCACAAGGCCAGAAGTTTTGGGGAAGGAGCCTGTCGATTAGATCGATCCCAGTACGGAATTGGTACTTAATTTATCGACCCCGAAAGGATGAAAGGCAAAGTCGACCTTGGTGGAGGGCATGGTTTGATTTGCGAGAGATTTGGCTTCGATTTGTAGCAAGCTCGGCTTGTTATTTGTTTTGTAATATTTAAATTAATGGAAGGGCGGTGAGCTGGCAGAATCGTTAGCACGCCGGGCGAAATGCTTAGCGTGTATCTCGTCTGCCGTGACGTTCTGTGTTCAAATTCCGCCGAGGTCGCCTTCGCCTTTCGGGGTCGATAAATTAAGCACCAGTTACGCACTGGGGTCGATGTAATCGACTTAATCCCTTTGTCTGTCCTTGTTTGTCTCCTTTATGTTTAGCCCCTTGTGGGCAATAAAGAAATAAGAAACGTTAGCACGCCGGGCGAAATGCTTAGCGGTTTTTCGCCTGTCTTTATGTTCTGAGTTCTAATTCCGCCGAGGTCGACTTTGGCTGTCATCCTTTTGGGGTCGATCAATTAAGTACCAGTTGCGTACTAGCGTCGATGTAATCGACTGGCTCCTTCACCCAAAATGTCGGGCTTTGTGTCTAGAGTAGAAAAGAATCGTTAACCCGCCGGGAAAAATGCTTAGTGGCATTTCTTTCGAATATTATGTTATGAGTTCAAATTCCGCTGAGGTCGACTTTACCTTTCATCCTTTTGGAGTCGATAAAATAAGTACCACTTGAGCGCTTGGGTCATTGTAATCGTCTCATTCCTGCCCCTGAAATTACTGATCATGTGCCAAAGTTTGAAATCAATATTTTCTATACTCAGCCTTAAAACTTGAAATAAACGCCTTTCTTTCCTGAACAGTTCACAGTTATACTCAATCAGGGTTGACCTGGGTTCGAATCAGTAGCAATACCTCTGTTTCTGCATTTTTTTCCTTTCATTTTAAACTCTTCATTAAGAAACTTTTGTTTTTGTTGTCAGAACTATATTTCTCAATGGCCTTTCTGAAACATTACAGTTTTTGACATGAAACACGTACAGGATTTCTGAGAAAAATACTTCAACATTTAAAATACTGCTGAAATATTTTTTGAGTAATAAACTTTTGTTTTACATCATTAGTTAGTGCTGGTAAGTTAAGTCAGAAACTCTTTACTGCCATTGGTGTACAGACATCTCAACTTATATCGGTGATAGATTCCAACGTACAAACAGGAACAAACAATTAAAAAAAAATCATTGAAAGTCATTGAAAAAAATACTCCTAAGAAAAGCACAATAAACACGCAAAAAAATATGTTTGAATTTCCTGGTACTAACTACAACACTACCTTGCGGTGGAATGCTGAATCTATCGATCCCGAAAGCTATGTATATAAGTATAAACATCGAAGCTTTATACATTCTAAAAGATTTATTAGCTGTAAAGTCACCCTAAAGGGCCATTAGAAATTGTAAGGCCTAGCATTTGAAAGTTTCAGTTCCTTGTTTTTCAATACCACGCCTTTTAAATAACAGGGCCTCTGTTTTCTCACAGCGTGTACTCAAACAGTAAGGATTAATGGGTTAAAATCTTGGTAGAAGGCCAGTAATTTCAGGGGAGACGAATAAATAGATTTCATCGATACCAGTCCTCAACTGGTACTTATTTTGTCGACCCCGAAAGGATGAAAGGCAAAGTCGATACCGGCGGAATTTGAACTCAGAATATATAGACGAACACAGTGTGGCTCAGAATTTCGCTCGGCGTGCTAACGATTCTGCCGCTTAATTTTAAGACATAATATTGCTTTCAAATTTTGGCATAAGGTCAGCAAGTTAGGGGAGAGGGTAAGTCGATTACATCGACCCCCAGTGCTCAACTGGTACTTATTTTATCGACCACGAAAGGATGAAACGAAAAGTCGACCTCGGCGGAATTTGAACTCAGAACGTAAAGACGGACGAAATGCCGCTAAACATTTTGCCCGGCGCAGTAACGGTTCTGCCAGCTCACCGCCTTATTTTAAGACATAATATTCTTTTCTACTCTAGGCACAAGGACCGAAATTTTTTGGGAGGGGGCCAGTCGATTAGATCGACCTCAGTACGCTACTGGTACTTAATTTATCGACCCCGAAAGGATGAAAGGCAAAGTCGACCTCGGCGGAATCTGAACTCAGAACGATATACCGCTAAGCATTTCGCCCGGATTTTAAGACGTAATATTAAAAGCAACACTCGCTCGTAAACTTACCTTACATTTCTACTCAACGTACCACTGTGTAATGCTTCTTCTATGAATACGCGTGTATGTATATGTGAGTGTGTGCGTATTTTAAAATAGAGTAAAGTACTCAGTTCAAAACGAAGAAGTGTGCATATTTTATATTTTATTAGAACCTGGAAAATTTAAATTGTACTTGTGCGTTTCATGTTTCCAATCTTCCAGAATTTATTTGAACAATCGAAAACGTGAAAATCAAAGTTAAGAACGTCCAAGTAATATATGCATACATATATATATATATATACCCCGTGCCGCATATACATCAACGCACGTACCAAATAAAAACATATATCATGTACTTATATGCCCCCCTCTCTCTCTCCCCCAGTTTGTCTGTGTATCTGCCTGCCTATCTATCTATCTATCTATCTATTTATCTATACATACATACATACAAACATATATATATATATATATATATATATGTGTGTGTGTGTGTGTGTGTGTATACATATATATACACACGCACACATACACACACATATATATATATATATGTATGTATGTATGTATGTATGTATACATGTGTATAAATTATACACTGAGAGGAGAATACCTAAGTGGTCTCCTAACACACTGAAAAGAGATATCAAATCCCCAATCCACGAAAAATACATTCTTAGCACGTTGAAATACAGGCACAACAGAAACAGGAAGAAAGACTGAGAGAAAGTTGTGGTGAAAGAGTACAGCAGGGTTCGCCACCATCCCCTACCGGAGCCTCATGGAGCTTTAGGTGTTCTCGCTCAATAAACACTCACAACGCCCGGTCTGGGAATCGAAACCGCAAGTCCGCTGCCTACGACCGCGAGTCCGCTGCCCTAACCACTGAGCCATTGCGCCTCCGCATACATACATACATACATACATACATACATACATAATATATAAATACATATCTATCTATCTATCTATCTATCTATCTATCTATCTATCTATCTATCTATCTATCTACACACACACACACACACACACACACACACACACACACACACACACACACGATGTATGTATATACGATTTATCAAAATAATAATGAAAAACAATTCCTTTGTGGTGTAGTAACCGTAAACCAACATCAGGTGGGAGATTTAGAACGATCATATCACTTTGATTGTTGGTCTTGTCAAGCAAAGTGTTGTTGAATTAGAGCACTAAGGAGAAAGCAATAAAATATATAATAAAAAATATATAGAAAAAATAACAGAAAAGCAGAGAAGTATAGAAATGTATCAGATTAAGTCAAACGGTTTAAACATCATCGCATTCATCTTTAACTTCATCATATAACATTCTCATCATGATCATTATTTTAAAAAAAGAAGAAGAAATGTAACGCAAATATCTATTTATTGTTTGAGTTCAGTCTCAGAGTTTGTTGACACAAGTTTTGTAATTACTGTGATCCTGTCCCCCAACACCTTAACTTGTCTGCACGTCTCAACTTCTCTAAAACAACAAGGATAGTTTATTTTAAAACAAAAGATGAGCTCACATTTTTTTTTTCTTATTGACACAAAGTCTAAAGAACAGGCATGGAACAGGAATTATAATTATAGGATAACGATGATGATGATGATGATGATGATGATGATGATGATGATGATGATGATGATGATGATGATGGCTATGCTGAAGATGATGACAACGTTGACGATATTCATGATGATGACGAAGACGACGGTGATGATGATGATGATGATAATAATAATAATAATAGTAGTAGTAATAATAATAATAATAATAATAATAATAATAATAATAATAATAATAATAATCCTTTCTATTATAGGTATAAAGCCTGAAATTTTGGGTGAGTGGGATAGTCGATTACATCGACCCCGGTGTTTCACTGGTACTTATCTTATCGATCCCGAAACCCCGAAGGGATGAAAGGTAAAGTCGACCTCGGTGGAATTTGAGCTTAGAACGTAGCGACATGCGAAATATCGCTAAGCATTTCGTCCGGCTTGCTAACGATTTCGCCTTCAATAATAATAATAACAATAATAATAATAATAATAATAATAATAATAATAATAATAATAATAATAATAAGCCTTTCTACTATGGTACAGAGCCCGAAATTTTGGAGGAAGAGATTCGCCGATTACATCAACCCTGGTGTTTCACTGGTACTTATTTTATTGACTCCAAAAGTATGAAAGGCAAAGTCGACCCTCGGTGACATCTGACGACAATGTAAAGACGGACAAAATGCTACTAAGCATTTTACCCGGCGTGCTAACGATTCTACCTGCTCGCCGCCTTCAATAATAATAATAATAATAATGATAATAATAATAATAATAATAATAATAATAATAATAATAATAATAATAACAATAATAATAATAATAATAATAATAATAATAACAATGATAATATCGTAACAACAACAACAATAACAACAACGGTAATAAAGTTAGACTAAATATAAATCTTCACCTTATGATGCCGAACTTTAATAGAATGAAAGGTCCGGAAGTACAGTAGGGGCACATTATTTTTTTTATTAGGAATCTATCATCAAGCTTCTACAATGAAAAAAAAAAAGGAGAGTAAAATATCATTTCCACTTCCCCCAGGGAAAACTTTTCCAATTGAACAGAAGCTCAAAAGTTTACACCAAGATCGTATTAAAGCTAAATCGAATCAGTATAGAAAGAAGTGGGTTAAATACAGGGTTATAAAAATACCGTTCAAAAACCGATCTTGAATCCCCTCTTGGGAAATCTTCCAGGAGATCATATGATAAATGATGCCAGTTTAAATTTGTTTATTTTATACAAGAAATGGCCGTTATAACACATTAAGTTGAAACACGGAGGATTTGTTGTTTCGCACTTCTTCAAACGATAGTTTACACAGTTTGTGTTAGACAAGGTAATGGCGGCGCTGAGCGGGCGACAACATGTGCATTGCATATGGAGAGTAATGCTAATAAAAAAAAAATATTAAAAAGCACACCAGAAAATGCAACCCCGCTGGAAAATGAAAAAAAATCCTTCTAGCTCAGCTGACCAACGAATTAATTACCGCCTTTGGATGTATGTAACAGAACGTTAACTCATTACTAGCCAGTAATCAGCGATCAGTGGACAGTGACATAACTGTAGAAATGTTTCCAATAATATAAAAATGAGTACAATAATCGAGTTTACGAGGGAGCCACATCGATATTGTTCGACTTGCTAGAAATAGAAGTCAAATTCACAAACTCACAGAGTTAAATATGGAAGACACGTTGGATAAAGTTGTTCTAAATATATGCACATGTATATGTATGCGTGTATGTATGTATGCATGTATGTATGTATGTATGTTTGTATGTATGTATGCATATATGTATATATATATGTATATATATATATGTATATATATATGTGTGTGTGTATATATATATATATATATATATATATATATATATATATATAT
>NC_068982.1:43319736-43320346 GCF_001194135.2 Octopus bimaculoides | reverse complement strand
AGAGAGAGAGAGAGAGAGAGAGTCAAAATGCGGATATTCAAGCCTATTGTAGGGATATTCTTATCAAAGATACACTGGTTTAATATTAGGTCGTCAAGTATGAAATTTGTAGAAAAGAAAAAAAGTTTGCTAATGTTTTATAAATACGAGGAATAGTTTTATTCATCAAAGTATGCACCCATATTGTTAATACACTTTTGCCATTTCAACGGTAGCTTGTCCAACCCGTAACTGTAAAAGTCTGGCAATCTAGAGTCAATAAAATCTTGAATGGCCTGTTTTACAGCATCGTCGGAATTAAATTTTTTTCCTATCAAAAAGTTATCCAAATTCTGGAAGAAGTTGTAGCCAGTAGCGGCAAGATCAGGTGAGTGTGATGGATGATGAAAGACTTCCAACTCCAACTCCCGTAGTTTCGCCAATGTCATTTTTGCGATGTGTGGTCTGGCGTTGTCTTGCAATAAAATAGGAGTGGATCTGTTGAGTAATCTAGGCTGTTATTTGTAAGTTTCTGCATCATTTGGTCCAGTTGGCTGCAGTATACTTCGGCCGTGAGCCAGGTTTAATGAAATCATAATGGATCACACCTGCGCCAGACCACCAAACACAC